>NC_054375.1:91429683-91672183 GCF_017654675.1 Xenopus laevis | reverse complement strand
TATTGGTTGTGATGTATGTAACTCCATATGTTCTATGTATAGAATTCATGTGATTTAGTTGTATTTAAGCATTTACTTTACAGCGCTGCAAAATATGTTGGCACTATATAAATATGTTAATAATAATTTTCCATTTAAAGTAATGCACTTATCATGTCCTCATCACTTTCTGCATGCACTGTCTGCTTTTCATTTGATTCATTACTCTTCCTTTAATCATTTAACAGAAGCCACGCCATTCATCTAACATCCCAATATTAGCTTGTCATCTGCAAACTTAGTGCTTAATTGCTATTCTTTGGCGTGTTCTGACATTTAGCCCAAATAAGGAAAAACAGTCCTGTGTCTAAGAAACATTATGATCTGAATGCTACAGACACACCAGTCTCATGAGTGTGTTATTAAGTGGGTAGGGCAGCTTGTATTCGCTGTATGGGGTCCATATCTAGAAGTTCACTAGCAAAAGTGATAACCGTGTAATTGAGGGGAATACGACCTTGAATGAATTCACATGTACTACCCTCTATCCACCAATCTACAAATGTAATTGTCTTGCTGGTGGCACAGTTGCACTCATCCTAGTATCAACATGTGGTATGGAAAGCAACATGGATAGTATGAGAGAGACATTATCTAAAAATGCCTTTACTCAGTCAAGTCTGGATCTGTAGATCATTCCATCCTTCTAAAACTGTAAGACCATCTACAATGTATATGAGCAGGTATTAGCCATAAAAGGTCATCTTTTGGCAGGGAGACTGTCAGCCATTGACTGGAGGTAGCTGTTTGCCCCACCTTCTCTCACTGTACCCCAACTGAACATTAGCTACTACTTGGCAATACCTTGGATATCTAGTGGAAATGATGAACCTGCAAAATGTTTCCATCTTATTTAGTGTTTATGATGAGCTACCTAAAAAATATTGCATCTTTTAAAATATTCTGTATTCAAACAATAAAGAAGAATTCATAAAAAGTCTATCTGGTAGGGAGAAATGCTTCTCATGCAGGATCCTAGGAGAAATCTCTTGGTAACTATTTACTAATTAGCCACCCCTCCACAGCTAAATCCATCTATCACTATTCAAAGTTTCACTGGTTTATTTGTAGTAACCTAGCAAAGCTCTAAAGTTTCTCTTTGCATCTGAGGAGAACCAGAATTTTTCCTTCTGAACACTTATTCATACTGTAACTGATCAAAAAACTTAGTCTACCCCTTCTCTAAGCACACTGATAGTACAGGTATGGGACTCCATTATCCAGAACCCCATTATCCAGAAAGCTCTGAACTTTGGAAAGGCCATCTCCCATAGACTCCATTTTAATCAAATAATTTAGATTTTTAAAATTGATTTTCTTTGTTTCTGTAATAATAAAACAGTACATTGTACTTGATCTAAACTAAGATATAATTCATTCTTTTTAGAAGCAAAACAATCCTGTTGGGTTTATTTAATGTTTAAATTCATTTTAAGTAGACTTAGGCTTATAGACTTATTTATCAAAATCCAAAAATATCTCATTATTTTCTGAAATATACATCCAACCAAATCCGCACGGGTTGTTTTCCCTTATTTATCAATACATATTCTTGAACATTTCCTGTGTGGGATAAAACTCGTAAAATCATGAAAAATTTGGATCGTACAAATCTTTCTGATTTTCCACCTCGGATTTTTGCCAAACAAAACACGAAAGATTATTGCACGAAACCCAGTGCAGATCAGGATATCTTAAGGACGTTTCCCACTGACTCATATACAGCCTCGGCAGGTCGGAGATGCTGGATTTTCGGATTCTGACTTTTTCCATCCTCTGGACATGTTAAATTCTGAAAAAATTAGGTTGTTTTTTTTCCACAAAAAATTCGGATTTTGTGGATGCAGATTGCTATAATGGGACTATATAGCAACAAGGTTGCAAATGTACGCACCCCATAGCAAATAGATCTCACAAAAACTGCCCGTGGATTTCTTTTACCTTGTATTGTTGTGGATACAAACCGTGATGGACTGGTTTGCCAGGGGCCCACCAAAAAATCTTAATCTGAGGGCCCACTTTCCAAACAATTAGACCTCCTCAATCAATCTCTTTATTCTTCTAGTTTTTTTTTTTTCACTACCTACTATACTCTATTCGTCCATTAATATGCCTCTTTGTACCCATAAAGAAATAGGGGATAACAATGAAATAGGCCAAATGGTTAGAAGTAAGAGGCCCACTGACACCTGGCCCACTGGGAGTTTTCCTTTTATCCTGGTGGGCCAGTCAGACACTGCATCCAGAACCTATTCCTGTACAAGCTCCACAGCGGTTGTTGCTTATCTACTTTATCCGGCTTTGCATATAGATCTCTTATATGTTGCTATGTATAGCTTTCCCATTACAATTGTACTTTAAAACTAGATATTTTATCATGGACTCATTGTCAACATGTGTTTCCTCACGTTCTAGATATATTTAATACACAGATTTACATGTTCCTAATAACTGTGAATATAATGTTGGGTTTTGTTTTTTTTTTAAAAAAAAAGTGCAAATGGATAGAGTAGAATGGTAAGCCGGCAGCGCAAGAAACAAGGAATGTGAGAAATGATTTGTCAAGTGGGGTTTGAGAACACAGCTACATAAAGTGGTTGTGAATATTTTATATAAATATTAGTATATACAAGTCTCCGAGGGAACTGGCAGAGAGAATTTTAAATTCAGTTGATTTGGATTTTTAAAAACATTGTAGAGAGAGAGATAAATAGATTTAATACACTCAAACAGTGAAACATAAAGAACACAGTATGTTAGTCTTCCTTTAACCTGCTTCATAAAAGTACTGTCTGGAAATGGCAAGCAATTCAGAACAAATCAATTTTACCAGCAGTTTCTTATATTTATCAGCAATGTGACTGACGGCATAAACAGCTTTCTGTGGTTCATGCAACTTTATTGGACTTCCTGTAAAACAAACACATTTTAAAAATGTTTAGGCCTAATGAACATTTAGCACATTACAGTACTCTCCAAATTTATCTTTCTGTATTTCTAAAGGTAGGAACTACATTTACAAACTGGATGGATATTGGAATTGGTAACAAAATGTGGTTATTAGGGATCACCATTCAAAAATTCAGTAATTAAAGGACTGCCTTAACCTTTAACAGGGGGGTTTAATGTTAACTGGGGAATTGTTTGAGATAAAAAAAAAAAAAATAGAACCTTTGAGCCCATTCATGTCAACATATTCCGAATAGTTGAACCATACTGCTCACTGCAGGGAGTACCTTACAGAAATTGGGAATGATGGCAGCTACAAGAAGCACCCCACTACTCTTGTATGAATTAATATTAATGGGAAAATTGTTAAATATCAATTAGTAATGTTAAAAAATATTTTCAAATGATATAGGGGCACATTTACTATGGGTCGAATATCGAGGGTTAATTAACCCTCAATATTTGACCATCGAAGTAAAATCCTTCGACCTGAATATCGAAGTCGAAGGATTTACTTCATTTCGTTCTATCGAAAAATCTATTATATCCTTCGAATCGAACGATTTGAAGGATTTTAATCCATCGATCGAATGATTTTCCGTCGATCAGAAATTACTTAGAAAGCCTATGGGGAAGGTCCCCATAGGCTAACATTGGTGCTCGGTAGGTTTTAGGTGGCGAAGTAGGTAGTTGAAGTTTTTTTTAAAGAGACAGTACTTCGACTATCGAATGGTCGAATAATCAAACGATTTTTAGTTCGAATTGTTTGATTTGAAGTCGAAGGTCGAAGTTGCCAATTCGATGGTCAAAGTAGTCAAAAAAATTCGAAGTGTTTTTCATTCTAATCCTTCACTCGAGCTAAGTAAATGTGCCCCAGAGTGTGGCACAGTTAGGGTGTCATCACTTAATTCAGACAGACAAAAATTAGGTAAAGGAATAGGGAACTTTCTTAAGGCTTGACTGTTCTTGAGACTTTCTTTTAGGTGTCAAAATGTACATTGCCTTATATCAAGGATCACATAACCTTATAAGAATGTTATGTTGCTATGATCTGGGTCAAAGCTTGGCACACACAATGGGGTGGAGGTTCGAACCAGAACTGGATTTGTAGGAAGGCCATAGAGGCAAGTTTTTCAGGGTGGTATGCCGCCCAGCTTCATCTGTAGTTTTTCTTTCCTACAGATCTGTGTCCACTTCATTGCTGTCGGAACTAGCGAGTCAGCTGCGCACATGGGGAAGGCAACTGGACTGAACATAATGTGAATGCACACACAATCACTATTGAAGGATTTGAGCAAAGCGAAAGGAGTTCGGCCTATGGCTGCACTTTATTGAAATCCACTACTCAACACACAAAAATTTCACCCATTTTGTATTCATTCTTATGGGGTTTTTAAAAGTGTATTTATAACCAGAAATAACCATGTCATAAATATGCATCTAAAAATCCCGTAGAAATAAATACATAGTGTATGATAAAGTATGTCCCTATAATGCTTTATACCTGATGGTAATATGCCACTCTTCTATACCATTACTTCAATATCAGACGGTAGATTTTCAGTGTGCTTAGTTTTTAAAAAGCCAAAACATGTCATACCTATTCATTTATACTGATTCATTGTCCTGCCCTAGGAAGGTTTTATTTAATGCATCCAGAATTAATAGAGCCAATATAATGTATAGATATTTTATATGAAGAAGCAGCTTTATGAATTGACACCAGTGAAAGAAGAATTCCTGTTTCTCTGTTTAAAGCAGTGTAGCAGTGCCCCACTATTGAAGGATGTCTATGACAGAACCATTTAATAAGAATTCCTCTGCTCTCCAGTAACACCGCCAAACAGAGATAAAGAAAGGAAAGACTGATTTTGCTTCACTTTTATTTGAAAAAAGAAATGACACAAACATGTTATCTGAAATCCTTTATAAGAGGGAAAAAATATAACTTTGTGATGGTTTCACTCCAGGGAAACAACAGGAGTGGTTATATTAATGAAAAAATGGCTTTGTGCTGTGTCGGTACGTGCTCAGTGTATGGCTTTGAAAGTAACATGCTTTGCTATTTCTGAACTGCAGACAGCAAATCCCTGTGCAGCTGGAGAGTAACTGGGGCAAGCAGACTACCTTTCTCTATGGTGCTGAAGTATGTGTGGGGTCATGTTAATAAAGCTCAGTGGCACACTGCAAATTACACATTTCCTTCTCTATGTAAAAGCTTCACTGGAGCAAAAAAACAAGTATGTTGTAGTGCAAAAGTATTGATGTAAATAAACCATGTCCGGTGTCAGTACCATAATGAAAATGTCCAAATGTCTCCGCTTGTGAAATACTCTCGTCATTCTGAGCAAGATATTAATCTGATGGGACATTAGTTCCGTGTCTCAACCCAACACAGGAACATAAAAACGTTTTAGAAGGTAATCAGGCAATGCTTTATTTTATTAGTGGTTCTATAATAATCAGCTTCTGATGAAACCAAAACATCATACTAAGGTATTTCTTGAGTAAATGGACCTTGCTCGATACATTTGTGCCTGAAGGTGTAAATGTCACTGAACCCACTGTAAGAGGTATCTGAAGAGGAGCTCTGTATTTTAGTGAAGCAAAAACAAACTGGATAAGGCAGGAACCAACACAATAATAAAGGGTTTTTTTTTATACAGTGACCCATTCAGCATACATAGAGCTCTGCAATTTTAGAATGCCGTTTTCAGTGCAATTTAAGATTCTAAGATTATTCTGAAAATCTCCCTGCATTTCCAAACCTGTTTCCATGGACTTTAGTCAGTGCTCTCTCCAGTAAAGCTGATTTTTTATTTACTGCTGCTGTCAATTCATGTTCCCTGAACCACTAATCTAAAAAAGCATTATACACCACATGGACATCTGAACCAGAGACAACAAGTGCTTTCAGCAGAATGTAATGCATCAAAAATGTGGAAAGTATTTATATTTAAATGCTCATTTCAATTATAACATAAGCACAATGTACAATACAGTATGTTTGCATTCCCGTCAAACACACTTCATATAATGGATCAAATATTTGTGCTAATTCAGTTTGTGGGCCAAATCCTACGAGAGTGATAAAAAAGGTAGTATTGGCAGTGGTGGACTAATTATATGTGAGATCCCTAAGCTACACTTCACGGAGGGTCCCCTTCTAGGCTAAACCCACTTCTGTGCACCCAGATGCTTGCAGATCGACACACACATGAATTTTATGCCAGGTTGGCTTTGCCTACCTTCTACATTCTTCCAGTCCCATGTGCACCCTGGACCCAGCACAAACAAATAAAAAAAGCTAGACAGGCCCTTGATCAAACTGCACCCCTAGGATATAGCCTAGGCAAAGCCTCTGCCTGTTGGATAATTCTGTGATCATCAAATACAAATCTGTTACAGCTACTTCAGGAGTCAAAGAGCCATAAAATAATATGCCCATAACTCCTCGTAAGGTTTAGCCAACAAATGCCCGTTTCAGTATCATGCATTATACATGTGTTACTGCTAAAATTCATGCATATGTCACAGAGAAAAACATTGTTAGCCTCTAGAGGCTTGGTTTTTTAATTTTTAAACAGGGGTTTCCTTACCTTAAAATGGCCATTAGCTTTCCAAGGATGAAAACACTTATTTTGAGCATAAATTATTTATTGGAGAAAATGTTTGCATTTTCATCCTCCCTGAAGATTTTTCCACCACGCCTCAAGTGCTATGCTGTATTTTGCTTTGTCATTTTTATATGTTGTGATATCTTTCTAAGGGAAACATATACCTTGGCCAATTGGTACAAATATAGAGTTGGTGACCAAATAAGGAGTGTAAATGTATGTAGAACATAGACTGCCTGAAGGTGGCCATACAAACAGAGATCCGCTTGTTTGGCAGATCTCTCCTCGATATGCCCATCTTGAGGTGGGCAATATTTGGCTAATGTGATCATGGGCCCTAGGGACCAATAACTGGACCACAACGAGGATAATACGTTGATCATATTGCGTCAATGAACCAATGAGATCCTCGATCCGATGGGATATTTAAACATGCCCGATTAGACATCTGGCCAGATATCGATTGGGGAAGCCTGTTGGAGGGCCCCATACACTGCCCAATAAGCTGCCTACTTAATCTTTATGGGGACCTTAAGCTAACTATGTTCTATATTCAACTGATTTAATACTTTAATACCACCCTCACTCTGTGACTATTCTGCCCCTGCTGCAGATCTAAAAGAAGAGGCTATTTCCTATACATTTCAGGGGTTTATTGCTTTGTTACGATAGGTGTGGAAAACGTGTTTGGGAGTGTGTGTTATACACAGATTTTATTTAATTATTTTTTTAAATATACCCTTGCAATTTTACTATACATTATTTAAAAAAAATTGTAGATTAATAGCTGAATATACCTATTCCATTGGTGTGTTATATAAAGCAATTTAATTTCCACCAAAAACTTTGCCCCACTTAAAGAGTAGATTTTATTCCTAAGAACACCAACTACTCCATAAGGTAACCCTTCCCATTTCATCCTATGCTTACCTGGGACCTGACAAAATAAGCTTTTCCAACATAGCATCTGGATTTACTGTCTGGCTTATTCATCAGACCTAAGGGCATATATGTTGAAAATGCGTTTAAACACTGAGTATTTGTCAAATTGAGATGTTAGCGTTGCTCTGCCAGCAAGCTCAAGAGATTTTCTCCACTGTACACTTAGACATGGCAGTATATATTAATCATGTGTGCACCATGCATTATATATTGCTTTATTGATATGTCCAGCTCTGGGACACAACTGCTAGATTTGTACTGCAAAATGTGATAGCAAATAGACTTGCTTGTATGTAATGTTATGTTCCATATTTTTATTATGATGTTGATTTTTTTAATTTACATCAGTATTGATTTAAAATGATATTGTTCTGCACAAGCAACACATGCAATTCTTAGAATGGATTTTTTTTACTTCATTCCCTGGGGCAAAAAAAAGAGTTTGGGATTTAATAAAATAGAAATCCAATTGACTCAGTGGGGATTTCCTTTCTTTAATAAGTATATTACAGTTTATGTCTGGTTTTGGGAGCAGGAATGTTTGGTGTATGGCTCTTCAGTTAACTGAGCCCGATTACATTGTGAGTGAAGCCTACTCTGGGGGAGAAAATCTACAAAGAGAATGACAGAATTATTATTGATCCTATTAGCAAGTAAGGAAATCATCTGGGCAAAGCAGAGAGGGCATTTTTGCTGGGGCCCCAGATGCACAGCATCAGAGGGAAAACATCCTTGCTATATGTACAGCATAGTATTACTGAGAGATATTCATTGGCCACATCAGCAATGCACAACTCCCAGAATTTCATCTCCAGCTAGAGGACCAAATGTTGATCCTTACTTCAGTGTTTTCCCCTTAAATTGGATGTCTTCTCTGCTTGGCCTAGACTCATCTGTTTTTAAGCAAGGAAGCACTATATTATGCTACAAAAGTAAAGGAGATGTCGATGTTAGAAACATATTTACACGTGAATCATGTTGCCTGAAGCCTGTTGCATGCTAATGCTTTGGGTATGTTGGACTTAATTTTCAGTTTGTTCAAATAGCTCTCTTGATCATAATGCATTGCCACCAAGTGACTCCCCAAGGGAAATGTAGAGTGGAAACAAGTGAGAAAGGTAGCAAAGCCAGGTAAGTGCCAGAATAGTCAGCCCAGGGATTCAATTATCCTATATAATTATTTCATGTTTTGAACAGAGTTTATTAAATTCCCTTATTCACATGTTAGATTTCTGTTACCATCCTACAACCTTGAATTGACAGGTATAAGTGACATTACAAATAAACCTTATGCATTAGGTGGAAGGTTACCCTTCTTGAAACTGAAATACTAGTGTCAAAAAGTGCTTTTAAAATATATATTTATATTATATATGTTTTCCATTTCCTAGTACTGCACTGTACTAACAACAGATGCTGTCAGTTGAACAAAAAGCTACAATTTAGTGTACACTGACTTGCCAAATTGAGATGTTTGACAGATTTAGTAAACTGTCTGCCATTTTCTCCTCTTCCAAGTTGCTGATTTACAAAAGGAATCTATATATTGCCTAAAGGGTACAATAACAAGAAAATCACATCCATAGAGGATGAGGGTCATTAATATTCTAAAACCAAAGCAGGCCGCTTAGATCTTTCATTTTAATGCTATAATAAAACTGATATTCGGAATTACTGCATGCATTGTGCATGCTGTTCATAGGCAATAGAAGTCTAATAATGCCATTCTAACTACTAGTCTCTTAAGTGACCTCAGTTTGTAATTGAAGAATTGGATAGCTCTGTATCTCATGCCAAGCAATGTTCTGAATCATCATATTTGTATAAAACCTCTTGCGCTCTAACATGAACAGAGAAAAATAATGGCTACTTATAGCTGCACTACCAGAAATTGCTGTTCTATTGTGATGCCTTGCCTTTACATATGGTGAAAAAGAGTTCCCAAATCAGCTTCACTATAGGACTTCTGTATGTAATTAAATCCATTATCCACAGAGATCTCCACCAGTCACACGTCATGAGGGTGATAATGATCCAGTTCTGGCTTTTTTCAGTAGTAATTTCTCTTGATGCTGATTGTTGACTGTGACAGGGGTACTTTAATGATGTTTAGTAACATACCCATTATACTCCTTAATCTGAACATTTCAGTGCTGTACCACTGGGTTACTCATTTTGAACCAAATGCTCAATAACAGTAAAACAATGCATACATACATACGAGTACAAAAACTGCCATCAAACTTTACCGGTAGGGCATTCCACAACAAGACTGCCCTCACCATGAAGAACCACCTACAGGGCTTTAAATGAAAGCTCAGTTCCTCACTTCTAAAGTTGCGGCATCTGGTTCTTTGCTGTGTGAAAAATGTCACCACTATGTGTCTCTAATGTCCTCTATTGTACTTGTAAAGAGCACCTTTTCTCCACAGAAAACAGTCCAAGCCTTGACAGTCTTTCCATTTAGTGCATATCATTTATGTGCATATTCTGAAACTCTGAGATAATTTGTAGTTGGACTTCATTTTTAATGTTTTCAATGTTTTTTTTTTTTGTTCTAAATTTAGGTTTTTGTTCAGCAGCTATCTGGTTGCTTATAGGAGAACAAAACCCTTGCTAATAAAAACCCCTACCCACCTATCCTACATAGACCCCCCTCCCTGCTCCCCCCCAGCCTAGGTGGGTGGTTCATGGGTGCCATCTTCCTCTCTTCTGTAATCTCCGGGTCATCTTCTGGCGCTTCAGCAATTTCTGTGACATACGGTGCATGCACAAGTTGTCGCTCCAACTGCGCATGCCCGACACGCTGCTCTCTTTCTGAAGAAATGAAGATGGCGCCCATGAACTCCGATGTCCTGAATCTGCCTTGAGGGGTAAGTAAAAAGTTAGGGGAATATACCCGGGGTAACACCTAGGTTGGGGGGAGCAGGAAGGGGGGTCTATGTAGAGTAGGGGGGGTAGAGGTTTTTATCAGTAAGGGTTTGGTTCTCCTTTAATTTCCCTAGTAACCAGGCAGTGGTTTGAATGAAATACAAACACAAAATACATATGAGGGGGTCTGAATAGGAAGACAAGTAATACAAATGAACACAAACAATATAACTGAACCCTCACAGAGCATAGTTTTTAAAGGAACATTTTAGTTCAGATTCTTCACTCTCATTGTTCTTATCCTTTGTCTCCTCATTGAGGCCTCTTTATAATTGTTGTTGCCAACACCAGATGAAGCAGGCCAAACCTTGAGGTTGTCTGCATAAGAAATAATATAATAGTTGTGTTAAACTTTCTATATTTTCAGTTACCTAGCATCACCTAATATGAACATTCTATAAGCACTAGAATAACATAATTATCCTAGGCCCATACCATAAACATGGCTGTACTATGTACTTCCATCAAATGGAACAGTCCTGAAGAGGTGTAATGTTTCTGTTCTGTAATGTTTCTTTTCAGTTTTAGAGACTTCAGTATAAAAATATAATGATCACTTTAATACCCACCATTAGAAAACAATTTCCATTTATTTGTGCTTTATTCATGTTATATTCTATATTTTTTATATAATGTTTGTTACCATTGGAAAACACCAGGAGTACCCTTGAATATCCTGTATTAACTAAACCAGATAGATATACATATCATAGCTTGAGCCGTCAAGCTATGGAGCCGAAACGTTGAAAATAAATTTTGATATTTGATACTTTACACTAAGTCCTGGCTGATGCGGTTTTTATGCTAGCAAACTATGTGATTGTTTTGAACCAGCACACGGGCATTGGATTTTTCGCCGTGTGCACCAGCTACAAAGTATGTAGTGTATATGTGTATATATATATCTATATCTATATAGGTCAGGAGACACTTTTCCCAAGAAATGCTACCATGCAGTGATGTGCCAACTTGTGAAAAATATGACCAGAGGCAAAAAGTTAGGACCACCATGCAGGGTTTAACTTGCCATGGTCTGGTTGCTTGTCAATTTATAATGATAGCTTTGTAACTACAAAGCCCTGTTTTTGAATATATTTGCACAGATATTAAAATACTAATGAAATACAGGACAGTTGGAGACAAAGGAATATGCATTGATCAGTAATCCCCTCTTTTGTTTGCTTTACCAAGGACTAAACTCTCTTGATTTGAACAATGTTACAGTTTATGATGGAAACAGCTGGCTAGGCAGAAAACCTCCCCCTGTAGATCTGAGCCTGATTGCTGATATAAGGATATGTACTGAAGTTTTCTTTTTTTCTTTTTTCTAAACTAAGTAGATCCGAACTGATAACTCTCATCAGCACAGCTGAGGGATTAGAGCTGTGTACTTCATATAGACAGTGATAGTATAATTACTGCTGCTTTTATTTATCCTCTGTACACCGTAATTAGATAATTGCTGAAGATATCAACTGAAAATGCAGAAATGAGCTGCTCCTTGAGAATTTTGCTGAAATAGAAGAAATTGAGGTCAGCCCCTCACTACGCATTTTTAATGCTGAATGATGATTACATTGTGTCTACATGACTTGGCGTGAATTAATCTGCATGCAAAGCAGATTAGATTTCAGTGCCGCATTCATGCTATGCAAATGTTTTGTTTTGCTTCTACTCTAATGTTTCAATATATCCACCTCCATTCATTGGGGCAGGAAGGCTAGCAATTCTATTCTAATAGTTTGCCTCTCCAGACCTGTATTACTCTCTTCCAGTAGCTACAGGGTCATGTGACATTCTAAGAAATATGTTCTTCTCTTATAGAAGTAAAGTTATTTTGGGCCATGCCACTATTTCATAGCTATAAAGCACATTGGAGTTTATTTAGAAAGTTTCACATAAAACTCAAATCAGTGTGTGTTATTTTCTATGAGTGTTCTATTCCATTATACTACCCCTTTTTTTATTATTGCTGAGCACTTAAATACTTTATAGCTCTCTGTACATTGGCACAAGCTAACAGCAACTGCTATATCAAGAGTGTTTGGCCTTTGCATGGGAATTGATAACAAATAGTGTTGCTAATTTGACCACTGATCTCCGCAGCAGCGTTATGCAGGCATGCCATTTTTCTAATTAAATGAATGGTAAGAACACCACAGTTGGGCGAAATAGATATCCTTTATGTTCCATGATAAGATCACTCCCAAGAAACTAGACTACAGTCCATCTTCGGCCGTGAGCAACTCTCATTAAATCGGACCCCAACATACATGGGCTTTGGATCAACAATACACAACATAAAATATCATTGTTTGCAGATAACATTGCACTGCTGGTCTTCCAACTGCTAAATTCTCTTCCCAATTTGTAAAATTTACTGGATACATTTGGGGCAGTTTCAGGTATTTCTTTAAACCATGAAAAGTCCAATGCACTTAACCTCACCCTCCTTCAAGATATGGTCAAGCTTTTAAATCATTATTTTGAATTGAAATGGCAAAGACTATGTATCTATTTTCAAGGTTAACATTATAGCACAATATTCTATGTTATATAAGCACAATTACGATATGCTTCGCTAGCAAAAATGATGGAAAAGTATAGCAGATTTAAATTTCATGGATAGGCTAAAGCAACACTCTAAAAATTACTTTGCTACCCAAGATTTTGTACTACTTTCATACCCAACTGGTACAGATAAACCTCCATGGGTCAATAGGAAAACCCTTTACTGGGCAAATAACCCCCCATGGGTCAATAGGAAAACCCTTTATGCCTCTAGTCCATTATGCAGCCCTACTGAAAATCACCGTAGTAACCCATTTAGTGCACATACTTCCAAAAGAGGTACCTTCACTAATAGCCCATGTATGACTTGGTGTATATTATTATAAAAATGGTTTATTAACATGAAGTAGGCTTGTAAATATTAGCTGTTTTATGCATTATATTTTTATAGAGACCTACATTGTTTGTCTTCCTTAAATGTTAAAGCGTTCACTGGTTAGTCTGAAATCCTACCAAATTGCATAGAATCTACTGCAAATATGTCTGCAATGACCTTGAACTTAATTTTTACTTGTCCCTGATCACCAAACACAATTTACAACCTCAAACAAAACTGCGATCTTGCAAATTTTCTAACAGTTGGTTACATGTAAAATCAAATTCATTAAATGCACATGCATCAAAATGTACTTCCAGATAGTTGTGTTCTCACTGTGTATTTGTATACACTATTGCATCAGGCATAATATACCCCTGCAACTGCAACAATGCTGGAATTCTAGAGATAAATGCTGCATTATAAGGGAAATTTGGCCAATCTCACACAGACAAAGGCAGATCATACAAGCTCCTTGCAGATAATGTCCTTGGGGAATCAAATTCAAAACTCCATCTTTAATGATTTATTCTGTTCTGTTAAATATGCTGCAGCATTTTAAATGAATCATTTGTATTTATTTTTGTTCACTACTGCTTGTAACTGGTTTTTGTATTTTACTATTTCAGATTTTTTAGGTTTTATTCAGCAGCTCTCCAATTTGCAACTGCAGCAGTCTGGTTGCTAGGGTCCAAATTACCCTAGAACCATGCATTGACCTGAATAGGCGAGGGCCTGAACAGAAAGATGAGTAATCAAAAGTAGCAATAACAAATGTGTAGCCTTGCAGAGCATTGAGAAGCTACAGATTTTCTTGTACCTTCTCTTGTACAAGGGATGCATTTTTGCAAATTGTATATATCATTTATTTGAAGGACTTGACATCCAGACAGAAAAAAAACTGTATTATAAGAGCCCTTTTCAAATTAAACTTGAAAGCCAATTTTTTTTAAACATACTTATATGTTGTAAATGTATTTACAGATCTTAGCTGTCCATTATATATTGCCATAGTAATCACTTGACATATTGCACTGCCTCTAATATTCGTTACACTTATCCTCCATAAGGAATTACTTTCTATAATCTCACATTGTCTGTATATGAACACATGCATCAGGCCCTCCTTTCTGACACATACACGAGGTATAGGGATGATGCAAAACTTGCCTTTAGAGCAACTTCCAGAAAAGGAGTTGTGGCTGCTTGTTATGATCATGAATTCCAAAAAGAATGAAGTAAACAGGGCTTTACTTGTTTGTTAAATGTGCTTTCCGTTGTTCTGCTTCAGCAATTCCTGTTACCTACAGTTAGAGAGAGATTTGAATACTCAGTGGCATGTGAGTTTTTTTAGTATACGCTAAAATGTTAAACATTAATAAATGTTTCCTAAGATAGTTGCCTCATGCAGTTGTTTCATATTTTACAAGTATGTTTAGTAGTGATGGGCGGATTTATTTGCCAGGCGCGAATTTGCGGCGAATTTGCGCGATTCGCTGCCAGCGAATAAATTCGCGAAACGCCCACAAAAATTCGTGGCAAAAATTCGCTGGCGTCCAAAAAAATTTTTTTTCGGAAAAACGGACGCAGTTGCCTCATGCAGTTGTTTCATATTTTACAAGTATGTTTAGTAGTGATGGGCGAATTTATTCGCCAGGCGCGAATTTGCGGCAAATTTGCGCGATACGCTGCCGGCGAATAAATTTGCGAAACGCCCGCGAAACGGGTGCCGGCATCAAAAAAGGGCGCCGGCGTAAAAAAACGGGCGCCGGCTTAAAAAACGAGACACCGGCGCCGTTTCACGAATTTTTCGGCGAAGCAAAACGGCGCAAATTTGCCCATCACTAATGTTTAGTAGATGTGTATGTTGCTTCCACGATCTGTCTGCTTATATCTTCCTAACCTTATTTTGTGAATTCGGTACTACATGATTTTTCCTTTTTTTCCCATTCTCTCCCTGTGATGCCATTATCCTTTTTCTGGCAAACATAAAGCATGCTCAGTGTCTCTCTATGATTATGATTTCCACTCTATTACCCTGCTTCTCTCTATATCATATTTTACTTCACTTACCTCCCAAGCCAGCCATAACACCTGTCCGACTTCAATATGCCTTTTGCCTTGCCTCCTACTTTACAACCACAGCATGTTCTATTTATGCTTGTAATTGAAATCCCTAATCCTCTGTATATCATGGGCTATCTAATAAATATCACTTACCATTCATTATTCTTACCCATCTCCTATTATCCAGCATGTTGTTCCATCTCATTTTTCCTTCATACAAGTTTCCATCATATTTATATGCTTTTGTTGCTGCTTGGTACAGGTATGGGATATATTATCTAGAGAGTTTTCTGTATATGGGTTTTCTTCTATAATTTGGATTACAAAATGTAATATACATTAAATAAACCCTATGACATAGTTTTGTCACTTTATTATTGAAGAATAAAATGCAATCATTTTTGCAAATGTGATGTATTTGCATAAAATGGACTCTGTGGGATATGACCTTCATGTAATTCAGAGATCTCTGGATATCCAGTTTCCAGATAAGAAATCCCATACCTGTATTGTGCACTGAAACTTCCTTTTGGAAAAAATACACCAGTAACACAGAGAAAAATAAAATAAAACTGCCTTAATTATAGAGAATACAGTTTAACATTATATATACATATACATTGCAAATACAGTAATAACAATAGAATCGACATTATCACAATTTAATTGTACTTTGCTAAACAGACTAGATGCTGTAGCACTGAATTTGCTGGATCATATATTGACTATTTTGTTTTATATGTTGCATTTTCAAGCATTTGAAGACCATATAAGGAGAAAAGCTATAAAACATTTTGATGGGCATCCTATTGCATCTTTGTTCATACAAGTGGGCTTATTAATGAATACCAGTGCATGTTCTAGGGTTGCAAAATGACATCCTTGAGAGCCCAAACACTAAGCTTACATACAACCTGCTCTCTGTGCCTGTAAGTACTGTATGTTATAGTTTCTACCATATTACATTGCATCTGATGTTTGTAATAATTATTTGTGTTTTGAAGCTTTGACATGCCATTAAGTACTCCATTACCTGACCAGTTGTTCCAGTAAACACCACATTATACTATTGATTGTGTTTGTACTTTTGCTTTGTTGTTTTTATCCACTCTCTGCTCATTTTGTTACTTAAGTAGCTGATCTTAGATTCATTTATAAAAGTATACTTGTAATTTCAGAAACACACTTAATGAAACTTAATAATATAGTTGCAGTCTCCTTTGTAAAACCCTGTAGCGGTTTTATAAACAAATGGCAATTATATCTCAGGTTGTGGACAAGGGCTAGATTTGCAAGGTACTCCAAAATCTATGTTTTAGCCTTTATCTTTTTTATAAATATAGATAAGTTGGAACAATGGCACCTTCTTGTCTGGGCTATAGATTTGTACAGTTTGGGGAACTACATATTGATTTTTAGGCAGGGGCAATGATATGGTCGAGGATGGGGCCGGGGGCTAGCAGTTAAATGTCAGAGGTTTGTTCCCCTTTAAAAGTTTGAAAATGTAATATACACATTTTTATAGTACATGTACCTAGTGCTTCTCCGTTAAAGGGATACTGTCATGGGGAAAAAACATTTTTTCAAAATGAATCAGTTAATAGTGCTGCTCCAGCAGAATCCTGCACAGATTTTTTTATATTCAATTTTGAAATCCGACATGGGGCTAGACAAATTGTCAGTTTCCCAGCTGCCCCAAGTCATGTGACTTGTGCTCTGATAAACTTAAACCACTCTTTACTGCTGTACTGCAAGTTGGAGTGATATCACCCCCCTCCCTTTTCCCCTCCAGCAGCCAAACAAAAGAACAATGGGAAAGTAACCAGATAGCAGCTCCCTAACACAAGATAACAAGTGCCTGGTAGATCTAAGAACAACACTCAATAGTAAAAACCCATGTCCCACTGAGACACATTCAGTTACATTGAGAAGGAAAAACAGCAGCCTGCCAGAAAGCATTTCTCTCCTAAAGTGCAGGCACAAGTCACATGACATGGGGCAGCTGGGAAACTGACAAAATGTCTAGCCCCATGTCAGATTTCAAAATTGAATATGAAAAAATCTGTTTACTCTTTTGAGAAATGGATTTCAGTGCAGAATTCTGCTGGAGTAGCTCTATTAACTGATGAGTTTTGAAAAAAAAACATGTTTTCCAATGACAGTATCCCTTTAAGGTCTCTTCCTGTTAATAATGAGCTGTGCCCAAAACCCAACCAATTCAAAATGTCTTAATATAGTCTAATCTTGACATCACTTTGATATACTCTGCTTGTAAATTTTTGGTAAAACATGCATTCGTGTTTATTTGTGATTACTTTATATCTATCTTACATGTTAAAATGTACTTCTAAGGATAAATTAAACAGTCTTAGGGAGGTAAATTTATCAAAGATTGACTTTCGAATTAATGTAATTTTTTGTAATTCAAATATACAGTACTCCAAGTTTGACTGGGAGGTTATTTAAGAAAAAAATCGAATGTCTAATATTCGATCAAATGGTTCCGACCAGAAAATTCAAATCATATTTGATTTGTACAAATAGAGTTTTTCTCCAAAAAAAAAAAACCAATGACTGGAAGGCTATTAACATCTCCAAATGTCTCAATGGACCTCTATCATTGTTTTGTACATGAACTCGGCAGGTTTTAGGTGGCGAATATTCGAATTAGGACTGTTTGCATGGTTGAGGTGTGACAAATCTCACATTCAAATTTACTGTACATTCGAATAGGGGGATTAAAATTTGAACGTGTGAATTTTGAAACTCAAAAATTCTAATTCGAATTTACTATTCGACCCTTGATAAATCTGCCCTTAAGGGTACCGTAAATGAAAAGTTTCCTGATCATAGAAGATGTTTATTGAACAATATTGAATTGTTAGGCAATGTCCATATGAAGATATAATAAAGGAAAAATGAAGGAAATATTACATTTTCATTTACATGTTATTACCAAAATGCACCGCAATGCCTTAAGTAAAACATTGATCAATTAAGAAATATTATTTTAAATTGTTAAAGGGGATTGGCCATTCAGACTTAAAAAGCTGTATTATAAAAGTCCTTTTAAAATTAAACATGAAATTCCCTTTTTTATTAAAACATCCATACAAGTTCTAAATTTGTTTAAAAGGCTCAGCTGTCAATAAGCCGTCAATATATGATGTAACCAATGTCACTGCACTCCATACTCCTTACTCCTTGCATGGGCATAGGCATCAGGTCCCCCATTCTGGCACATAAACAAGATGTTGACATAATCCAAAACTCGCTTTCATACAGCGTCCACAAAATGGCTGCTGTCTGCTTGATGTGATTTTAATTTCCAAGTCTAAAATAATTAACTTAATATACAGTATAACTAGAACCATTGTTAATGGAGCAAAATGAAGCAAATATAATGAATATAATGAAGCAAAATAATTTTGCTTGACTAAAATTGTAAAATAGGATTTCAAATTATTTCTTTGGGTGACAGGTCTCCTTTATGCTCTTTTGCAGGATCCCTTTGTGAGTATGCTTGTTCTGGGGGTTGTAGGTACCTTTTTTTAACCAAAAATGCTTTGTTGAATATCACAGATATCAATAAAAAGAGAAACAGTATGGCTGGTACACAATTCTCCATTGTAGGTACCTTTTTTGATTTGCACCCTCCTGCTTTGTCCTCTTGAAGAAACCACAACACCTGGTTTGATGACAAGATGATATAATTAGGGTGCCTCTCACAAAGGGTATAGGGTATACAGTTTTTTTTATCCTAACCTTCAGACAGATACAAGGTACATTATCTAGGAAGGTTAATTTCAGCTTTGTGCTTTCTCAACTCTTGCTTGACGTTTGCCTCATTCGGCTATGTAAAGCAAGTCTGATAATTGTATTTCCATTCACGGATGATGTTTGCAGAGCATATGATCCCTATGAGCTTCCCAGGCCTTTATCTAGGCTAATGCTTACTAGAGTTTCGGGATCCATTGGCATCTGCAGGCAGATAATGCTAAAGGTTTAGAGATGCATTGAAAATGTATATACATATGACTGAATGCTCTTCAAGAATGCAGCACATTGTAAGCACTGCCAAACATAGTTAAAACTCCTTTGGGACTAAATATAGTTTGGAAATTTCCTTAGATAATTGATTGCTGAAAGAAAGTCAGGGTACTAAGGCAGAGCAAAAGAATTACATCAGGTGACATTGATATTTCTTCTTTCTTCACACTTTTCCATGTTCCTAGATCTGGTGAAGAAATGGCTTAGCTGTTTTTTAAAACCCAGCAGGCAAGCATTGTGTTATAAGGCATTCCACTTCCCTAATTTTACTGTTCCTCCAAAAAGACAATTTAGTTTTACATTATACAGCTCATTTACTACGTAGCTTCTAAGAAGCCCTTTCAAATGTAATATTGTCTTCTGTGAAATCTTAGACCCTTCGCTTTAAACGGAAAAGAAAAACCCTTAGGGTGTACACTAAATGCACAGGCAGCATTAGGCATCTAGCCAAAGTCTTAGGTCAGTTTATAAAAGGAATGCTTTCTAACAGCACTGTTCATTTTAATGGTTGGTAATATAAGAAAGTTATGGGCAATAGATTACAAATGATAACAGGAAATTAAAAAATATGGTTTCATACAACATAAGTAGCTTCAGGCCGTTCAATTAAATTTAGTATTTTGCAAATATACGATCTGCATAATTATCTGCATCCAGGAAAGTATTGTCAATGAACACATTGTAGACATAGAGCTTTAAATTTGATAGTGCTTAACAATGAGTAAAATCTGTGTAGGTCCAAGGTTCTTTAATGAGATCTTTACCGCCAACTGTGACTTCAAAACACACAATGAGAAAGGCAATATTTTGTGTTCAAAGACATCTTCCACAATTACGTGTTGGCTCAGTAGTCTCAATCCAGTTGTTATATGAATGGTTATATTTTTTTTTATTACATTTTGTATTAATGGTTTTTTGGTCCCCATATAAAAAGAGTCAACATGTTAAGAAGTATAATTAACAGCTTTTTAGATTAGATTATAGGGCTAACATGAAGCCCTTTCCACAATGAAATTAATTAGCAGAATGAGTGTGTTGGGGGGGGGGGTTATATTACAGGAAACACTGTATACTAAATCAGGCTCTGTATGTATTTATGCTTTTATTTCATTTACAGCGCCACAAGGTTAAGCAGACCTTCACAGATAAAATGTACACAGGGGTTCAATAAATGCAATTGAATTCAGTTAACTGTATTAATTGAGCCCCTGTGTGTGTTTTTGTGCTGTGCTTTTACAAGGCCAGGCAAGCATGGTTTGAGATCATATAACGTGCAAAGGACTCTGTAAATGAAAAGTTAATGGCAGATTGTAAAGTCAGGGTGCAATTGACACAAGCACTTGGTGAACTACAATGTGTTGGCATATTTAATTTTTTTCTTTAGCCTTTAAATACCGGCACTTAGAAAAAAATATATTGTGAATTAACCTACCTAAATAGGTAGTCTGTTAAAGGAATTGTTCAGTATAAAAATAAAAACTGGGTAAATAGTTAGTCTGTACAAAATAAAAAAAATGTTTCAATATAGTTAGGCAAAAATGTAATGTATAAAGGCTGGAGTGACTGGATGTCTAACATAATAGCGAGAACACTACTTCCTGCTTTTGGTTTTCCACTTATTGGTTACCAGGCAGTAACCAATTGGTGACTTGATGGGTCATAAGTCACCAATGGGTCATAACTGTTGCTTTTGAATCTTACCTGCATGCTAAGGATCAAGATTTAGGTGAAATCCTCACCACTTTTACATATTTTTTCAATGGCATTTAGAGAATTAAACATTTGGAAGACTACACTAAAAACTTTAGTTGCAGCAATGCACATGAAAGGCAAGATTTGTATTGCCATATATATTAGTAAATGAGTGATGAGCGAATCTGGCCCTTTTTGCTTCACTGAAAAATTAGCGAAACACATTAAAGTCTATTTTTTTTGTTGTGGTGACTTTTTTTGGCAAACTATAGTAGAGTCTATGGGCAACATTATTTCTCACTCCAAATGCTTTTAAGTCAATAGGCATTAGGGATGTAGCGAACGTCGGAAAAAAAGTTCGCGAACATATTCGCGAACTTGCGCAAAAATGCGAGCGGTTCGCGAACGGTTCGCGAACCCCATAGACTTCAATGGGAAGGCGAACTTTAACATCTAGAAAAGACATTTCTGGCCAGAAAAATGATTTTAAAGTTGTTTAAAGGGTGCAACGACCTGGACAGTGGCATGCCAGAGGGGGATCAAGGGCAAAAATGTATCTGAAAAATCTGCCTGTGTGTGCTTGGAAGAGATAGTGTAGGGGGAGAGCTGTTAGTGATTTCAGGGACAGATGATAGTAAGCTTGCTGGCTAGTAATCTGCTTGATACTGCTCTGTATTGGAGGGACAGAAGTCTGCAGGGATTTGAGGGACATTTTAGCTTAGGTAGCTTTGCTGGCTAGTAATCTACTGTTCTCTTTAAACAACTGCCATACGTTGACCTTGTAGGCATTGTTTGCCCAGTTTTTTTGGACGCAGCCACTGAAGCACAGTTGCCAGAAAAAATATGCCATATAAATGCTGAAAATAGTAATTTTTCGCCATACGTTGACCTTGTAGACATTGTTTGCCCAGTTTTTTTGGACGCAGCCACTGAAGCACAGTTGCCAGAAAAATTATGCCATATAAATGCTGAAAATATAAATTTTTTTGGTTGCAGCCACTGAAGCACAGAGGCCAGAAAAATTATGCCATATAAATGCAGAAAATATGCATTTTTTTGGTCGCAGCCACTGAAGCACAGTTGCCAGAAAAATTATGCCATATAAATGCTGAAAATATAAATTTTTTTGGTTGCAGCCACTGAAGCACAGAGGCCAGAAAAATTATGCCATATAAATGCAGAAAATATGCATTTTTTTGGACGCAGCCACTGAAGCACAGTTGCCAGAAAAAATATGCCATATAAATGCTGAAAATAGTCATTTTTTGCCATACGTTGACCTTGTAGACATTGTTTGCCCAGTTTTTTTGGTTGCAGCCACTGAAGCACAGAGGCCAGAAAAAATTAAACCAGTAGGGTTTGCACCCTAGTTTGTAACGGTGGCGGAGGGAGGAGGAGGACGCTAAAGGACAGCTGTGTGTGGAGTCATGAGGCTTGAAGAGAAGGACAGCTGCATAGAAGTCAGAACAAGTCTTCCGGCGTGCAGTAACCCTCCGAGATCCACCCCTCATTCATTTTAATAAAGGTCAGGTAATCGACACTTTTGTGACCTAGGCGAGTTCTCTTCTCAGTTACAATCCCTCCTGCTGCACTGAAGGTCCTTTCTGAGAGCACACTTGAGGCTGGGCAAGACAAGAGGTTCATGGCAAATTGTGACAGCTCTGGCCACAGATCAAGCCTGCGCACCCAGTAGTCCAGGGGTTCATCGCTCCTCAGAGTGTCGATATCTGCAGTTAATGCCAGGTAGTCCGCTACCTGCCGGTCGAGGCGTTCTTTGAGGGTGGATCCAGAAGGGTTGTGGCGCTGCCTTGGACAGAAAAACATTTGCATGTCTGACGTTACAGACTGGCCAAAGGGCTTTGTCCTTGCAGGTGTGCTCGTGGCAGGATTACTGGCACCTCTGCCCCTGGAATGTTGATGAGTTCCTGAAGTGACATCACCCTTAAAAGCATTGTACAACATGTTTTGCAGGCTGGTTTGTAAATGCCGCATCTTTTCGGACTTGTGGTATGTTGGTAACATTTCTGACACTTTATGCTTGTACCGAGGGTCTAGTAGCGTTGCGACCCAGTACAGGTCCTTCTCCTTAAGCCTCTTGATACGGGGGTCCTTCAACAGGCATGACAGCATGAAAGACCCCATTCTCACAAGGTTGGATGCAGAGCTATCCATCTCCGCTTCCTCATTATCAAGGACTGCATCATCCACGGTCTCCTCCCCCCAGCCACGTACAAGACCAGGGGTCCCCAAAAGGTCACCACTAGCCCCCTGGGAAGCCTGCTCCTGTTGGTCCTCCTCCTCCTCCTCCACAAAGCCACCTTCCTCCTCTGACTCCACTTCTGGCACCTCTCCCTGCGTTGCAGCAGGTGCCTGGGTTCGTTCTGGTGATTCCGACCAGAAATCGTGCGCTTCCAGCTCCTCGTCACGCTGGTCTACAGCCTCATCTGTCACTCGTCGCACGGCACGCTCCAGGAAGAAAGCGAAGGGTATTAGGTCGCTGATGGTGCCTTCGGTGCGACTGACCATATTTGTCACCTCTTCAAAAGGTCGCATGAGCCTGCAGGCATCGCGCATAAGCACCCAGTAACGGGGGAAAAAAATCCCCAGCTGTGCAGATCCAGTCCTACCACCCAGTTCAAAAAGGTACTCGTTGACGGCCCTTTGTTGTTGCAGCAGACGTTCCAACATAAGGAGCGTTGAATTCCAGCGAGTCTGGCTGTCAGAAATCAAACGCCTGACTGGCATGTTGTAGCGCTGCTGAATGTCAGCAAGGCGTGCCATGGCTGTGTAGGAACGTCTGAAATGGGCCGACACCTTTCTGGACTGGGTGAGAACGTCCTGGAATCCTGGGTACTTGGAGACAAAACGTTGGACTATTAAATTTAACACATGTGCCATGCAGGGCACATGTGTTAAATTGCCTAGTCTCAACGCTGCCAACAGATTGCTTCCATTGTCACACACCACTTTTCCGATCTGCAGTTGGTGTGGGGTCAGCCACCGATCGGCCTGTGACTGCAGAGATGACAGGAGTACAGATCCGGTATGGTTTTTGCTTTCCAGGCACGTCATCCCCAAGACAGCGTGACAACGGCGTACCTGGCACGTCGAATAGCCTAGGGGGAGCTGGGGGTGCACAGGTGTGGAGGAGGAGAAGGAGGACCCAGCAGCAGAGTAAGAAGAAGAAGAAGACGAGGTAGAGAGCGATGGAGGAGTAGAGGTGGTGGCAGAACCGCGTGCAATCCGTGGCGGTGACACCAACTCCACTGTTGTTGTTGAGCTACCCATTCCCTGCTTCCCAGCCATTACCAAGTTCACCCAGTGGGCAGTGTAGGTGACATACCTGCCCTGACCATGCTTGGAGGACCATGCGTCAGTAGTCATATGGACCTTTGGCCCAACACTAAGTGACAGAGATGCGGTAACTTGGCTCTGCACATGTTGGTACAGGTGTGGTATTCCCTTTTTAGAAAAAAAATTGCGGCTGGGTACCTTCCACTGCGGTGTCCCAATTGCTACAAATTTGCGGAAGGCCTCAGAGTCCACCAGCTGTATGGTAAAAGCTGGCGGGCTAAGAGTGCAGACAAGCCAGCTGTCAGACGCCGGGCAAGGGGGTGACAGTCAGACATTGGCTTCTTACGCTCAAACATGGCCTTCACAGAAACTTGGCTGGTGGCAGATGACTGGGAATGGGAACAGGTGGTCAAGGTGGAAGGCGGAGTGGAGGGTGGTTCAGACGGGTCAAGGAGAGCAGAGGTAGAGCAGTAAGATGCTGGACCAGAAGGAGTGTGGCTTTTAGTTTGCCTGTTGCCTTTGAGGTGTTGCTCCCAAAGTGCTTTGTGCTTGCCGCTCATGTGCCTTCGCATAGAAGTTGTACCTATGTGGCTGTTGGGCTTACCAAGGCTCAGTTTCTGACTGCACTCATTGCAAATTACAATGCTTTTGTCAGAGGCACACACATTAAAAAAATCCCACACTGCTGACTTTTTGGAAGTGTGCGATCTGGCGGTAACAGTAGAAGTTGGCGGAGTTGGCGGTATTGGCGGCAATGGCGGGTGCGTTGGCCGGCTGAACACAGGTGCCGATACATGTTGTTGCCCTGCTGATCCCTGCGGGCTGTCCTCCCTGCTTCTTCTAAGTCTTATTCTCCTACTGCCTCTCTGACTCTCCGTCTCTCCATCTGAACTACCCTCCTCTTGCTCTCTTCTACTAGGCACCCACAAAACATCAATCTCCTCATCATCATTCTCCTCAGATGCATCAATTTCTTCTGACACATCACAGAAGGAAGCAGCAGCGGGGACCTCCTCCTCATCACTCATTATGTCCATCTCTATCGTGTTCTCTGCCAGAATTAAATCTGGTGTAAGGTCCTCATCTCCTTCATCTTCTTCTGGCAATAATGGTTGCGCATTACTCAGTTCAAGAAACTCATTGGAAAATAACTCCTCTGACCCCAGTGAAGAAGGGGCACCGGTGGTGGAGGAAGTGTTACGTGGGGTGGCCATAGCAGTGGAGGATGAGGAGGATGTTGTGGTAAAGTTAGAAACGGTAGAGGATGGGGTGTGCTGTGTAAGCCAGTCAACTACCTCTTCAGCATTTTGGGAGTTCAGGGTCATTGGCTTTTTAAAACTGGGAAATTTGCTAGGGCCACAGGATTGCATAGCAGCACGGCCCCTAGCACGGCCTCTGCGTGGCGGCCTGCCTTTGCCTGGCATTATTTTTAAAAAAACAACAACAACAACAAAAACTCAGTTGGTTTTTCTGGAAACGATAATACACACAGCTAGATGGCGGGTTGAAGAAAACACTGTGCAAATAATGCCTACAAAGTCAACGTATACACTACTACAGCGGTGGATACGGATTACGTAAAATATATGAATGCTGCTTGAAAAAAAGTAACTCAAGTGGTTTTTCTAGAGACGATAATATTATCAATATTTAGACAAAATGTGAACAAGGTCACACAGCTCGATGGCGGGTTGAAGAAAACAGTGTGCAAATAATGCCTACAAGGTCAACGTATACACTACTACAGCGGTGGATACGGATTACGTAAAATATATGAATGCTGCTTGAAAAAAAGTAACTCAAGTGGTTTTTCTAGAGACGATAATATTATCAATATTTAGACAAAATGTGAACAAGCTCACACAGCTCGATGGCGGGT
Source organism: Xenopus laevis (assembly GCF_017654675.1). Taxonomy (NCBI): domain Eukaryota; kingdom Metazoa; phylum Chordata; class Amphibia; order Anura; family Pipidae; genus Xenopus; species Xenopus laevis. The sequence continues at coordinate 91,645,836 of NC_054375.1, read as the reverse complement.
TGAAGAAAACAGTGTGCAAATAATGCCTACAAGGTCAACGTATACACTACTACAGCGGTGGATACGGATTACGTAAAATATATGAATGCTGCTTGAAAAAAAGTAACTCAAGTGGTTTTTCTAGAGACGATAATATTATCAATATTTAGACAAAATGTGAACAAGCTCACACAGCTCGATGGCGGGTTGAAGAAAACAGTGTGCAAATAATGCCTACAAGGTCAACGTATACACTACTACAGCGGTGGATACGGATTACGTAAAATATATGAATGCTGCTTGAAAAAAAGTAACTCAAGTGGTTTTTCTAGAGACGATAATATTATCAATATTTAGACAAAATGTGAACAAGCTCACACAGCTCGATGGCGGGTTGAAGAAAACACTGTGCAAATAATGCCTACAAGGCCAACGTATACACTACTACAGCGGTGGATACGGATTACGTAAAATATATGAATGCTGCTTGAAAAAAGTGACTCCGGTGTTTTTTCTGGAGACGGTAATATTATGGATATTTAGACAGAATGGGAACAAGGTCACACAGCTCGATGGCGGGTTGAAGAAAACAGTGTGCAAATAATGCCTACAAGGCCAACGTATACACTACTACAGCGGTGGATACGGATTACGTAAAATATATGAATGCTGCTTGAAAAAAGTGACTCCGGTGTTTTTTCTGGAGACGGTAATATTATGGATATTTAGACAGAATGGGAACAAGGTCACACAGCTCGATGGCGGGTTGAAGAAAACAGTGTGCAAATAATGCCTACAAGGCCAACGTATACACTACTACAGCGGTGGATACGGATTACGTAAAATATATGAATGCTGCTTGAAAAAAGTGACTCCGGTGTTTTTTCTGGAGACGGTAATATTATGGATATTTAGACAGAATGGGAACAAGGTCACACAGCTCGATGGCGGGTTGAAGAAAACAGTGTGCAAATAATGCCTACAAGGCCAACGTATACACTACTACAGCGGTGGATACGGATTACGTAAAATATATTATGGCTGCTTGAAAAAAGTGACTCCGGTGTTTTTTCTGGAGACGGTAATATTATGGATATTTAGACAGAATGTGAACAAGGTCACACAGCTCGATGGCGGGTTGAAGAAAACAGTGTGCAAATAATGCCTACAGGGCAAATAATGCCTAAAAGGTCAACTTATACACTACTACAGCGGTAGTAAAATAAAAAAAAGTAAAATAAAAAAAAAATGAATATTAAAAAAAAAAAAATTAAAGTTGGTGCTGCTGAACTACTAGGAGCAGCAGATTAGCACACCAGTCCCACTCCCCAACACTGCTAGACTAATAGCACTGGGCTCTTATAGTAGTAGTAGTAGTAGTAGTAGTAAAACAACAAAAAATAAATAAAGCAGTCCTTACAAGGACTACTGTTATTGCAGCAGTCAGCAGATGAGATCAGAAGCAGGACAGCTGCCCACTGCAGCTACATACAGAGCACTGCAGTAGAAGGTAGATTACTAGCCAGCAAAGCTACCTAAGCTTAAATGTCCCTCAAACCCCTGCAGACTTCTGTCCCTCCAATAACAGAGCAGTATCAAAACGATTACTAGCCAGCAAACTTTCAACTGTCCCTGAAATCACTAACAGGCAGCAGCTCTCTCCCTACACTATCTCTTCAGCACACACAGGCAGAGTGAAAAAACGCTGCAGGGCTTCGGTTTTTATAGGGAAGGGGAGTGGTCCAGGGGAGAGCTTCCTGATTGGCTGCCATGTACCTGCTGGTCTGGGGTGAGAGGGCAAAAAAAAGCGCCAACAATGGCGAACCCAAAATGGCGAACATCGCGCGACGTTCGCGAACTTCCGGCGAGCGCGAACACCCGATGTTCGCGCGAACAAGTTCGCCGGCGAACAGTTCGCGACATCTCTAATAGGCATGTTTTCTCACTCTGGTAGAAAAAGGTGAGGCAGAGCACACTCTTAACTCTTTGTTGTGAGAACGCCTGGTGCACAATGTAGGGCATAAGGCAACCCCCAATAAATCCGTAGAATAGAAATACACTGGCACTCTAGGCAAATGAAATGCAGGGTTACCCCTTGCTATTTATTTTGTGCAAACATGCTTCGTAACCCTGCATTTCAGTTGCCTAGAGTGCCAGTGTATTTCTGTTCTATGTTTTCTCACTCCAAATGCATAAGTCCATGCATGGCGAAAAAATTTGCTCATCTTTATTGGTAAATATTGCTCTTTTACCTTGAGCCACCATTTTGTGATTGCTTACTGAAGATCTGATAGAAAATATAGGCTCCAGCAGGAACCAGAAACAAGTTTGCGAATAAATAACACAGTTCTGTTCATTTATTGACTGATATATGTACAGTTTGTGATGTTGCAGTCAAACAACTGCTGAAAGGCACAGACCCAGAAGTATAAATTACAGCAGAATTTAGAACAAGAATTTAAAAGCCATATGACAGGGCATATAGGATTATACAATCTTACTTGAGCTCCAGCCAAAACCAGCATTCAAAAAGTGTATCCATTACATATACCCAGCTCATCATTCCATCAGAATGACTCAATTAAGAATTGATTAAACATTCAAGGAGTATGTCTGCAAGGACTCTTAAAAAAAGTAAAAATACTGGAGTAGATTAAAAGCCAATTGAGTAGCATTCTCTCTATTCTGCACAGCATCCTTTTTTGACTCACAGACGACTGAAGATGATAAATATTTGTCTCAACGTTTTTAATAGTCTTAAAGTTCCAAAATGTTATGCATTGTTGACTGAAGGCAGGTATTTGCAAAGTTCTTTTGAGCGTTTAAACAGAAGTTGGCTACTTAGACACTCCCGCTTGCATAATTCTGAATAAAAGTGCTGAAGATAAAACTCCAAAGCTTTTGCTTGAGTGATGAAATAAGACAATAAGGTTTGATAGAGAAAGGGAATTCTAGTGCTTTGTTGCCTTATCCAGTTACAGTATGTAGGCACATGCATAAAACATGCTTTATAGTTTGCTTACTGCATGTGTGTTTTAGCAATTGTACTTAACCATGTCATACTAAACAGTTTATTGTGTATGTGTCGATCTTGTGACAGAAATAGATCCTCCCTGGATTTTTGCAGCTGGTTAATTAATTCAAAAATATCTTTGGACATGCCTGTGTAGCACGTTCAGTGGCATTGTACTCATATATTCAGGACAAGTCAATCAGGAAAATCCATAACAATTTCTGACACAATGTGGATCCTTATTGAATGTTACATATACAGTATAAGGCAAACCATCTTGCAGACCATTTTCTTTTACTAGGGATAAATACTGTAATGTCTCATATGACATGTTACTAAAGTCAACAAGGCTGTGTGAATATATATAGGGCTAGTTATAGGACAAAGCTGAGAGTGCATTTATTGTATCTAACGACCAAATGAAACCTAAATAATTTATGCAATAATTATTCATTCATAGTTTCCTCCACTATTGATGAAAGTGATGTTCAACCTGTGCCCTTCAGTGGTTGCAACACCAAGTGTTTAGCTGTTTGGCACCTGAGGATGTAAAAATGTTGCCATTTTTAAACGATATATGTGAATAAGAAGGACAAAATGCTCTTTACATGTCATCTCATTGGATTACAATGATGGGTCATTATGGGAAGGTTCATCTTTCAAGGCCAAATAGATGATTGGGGTGTATCTTCCTACAAAAATATTCAGGACACAGTACAAATGCAATAACCCCCAGGAAAGGCCAGATGACTTGAAAATGTGCTGTTACCCAACATGTTGCACAGATGAAGAGAATAAGCAGATTTAATAAGTATATTTGTTTTTTGTTTTTTTGTATGGCTCTTATATGTTGGAACTCTATGACCACACTGGGACCTTGTAGCATCTGGCTTCAAACATATGCTTACATATTATAAATATCCTGTACACAGTACATGTCTTTTAATGGCTTTAGGTTATTGTGCATGTGGTTATGGAAAATCAAAGCTGGTCTTAATTTTGCTTTTTATTCTCTATAATATAAAACCTACCCTGAGTGTTTTGCCTTTCAGCTAGATTCTTTCATTAAGCACATCAAGTGATTTATTATTCTTTCCTGGCCCTTGATCTGTTAGAAATGTAAGTTTCGTCCATATGTGAACAATAGTTTTATTTTCTAAACGTTTAAAAAAAAGAATAATGTGCAGAATGGGCAACTATATCAGAATAATCTTTTGGGATTAAATGAAGACTTTTAATTTTGTCAAACAATATATAATCACAATTATAACATATTTCAACTAATTTAAAAATGCCTCCTCCCTTTGGTGGGCCAATCAAACTTTTCTTTTGAGTTGCGTAGGAGCTGCACTGCAATGGATTGGGCTGCTGTAATAAATAAAACCCAGTGCAAACAGTTGCTGTCTTTGCACGGTATCTGCTATTTCCAATATTCAGGCATCAAATTGGTGAAAACTATACACCATCTGCACACACCCATAGAGGGGTTTATAATTCTGAACAATTGCTGACCTTAGGCCCTCATGTTGATCATATTTCAGTTAAGTTTCTTTTAGGCTGTATATCTACATCCATTTATTTGGATAGAAAAATTGGATATAATGACCTTTCATGTGTAAGTCTGCTTCACACTTATTTGTTGTTGCTGCTAGCTCTTTTATCCTAATATGAAATAAAAAGGCACAATGTTTGCCCTGATGTAACAACCCATAGCTATGAATAAGATGTTTGATTTTAAACAGGGCATCTTTAAATGCTAAGTGCAGATGTCTGAGGACAGCCAGGCCATGCAGTCTAATGGTCCTTATGACCAGTTCAGAGACGAGACCTGGGAAGAGAATGCCTTGCGATAGTCTAGTTGCAAGTACATTGCTTGAGGTGTAAAGAAGAGCAGGCCCCGTAGTAGACTCTCCTTTGAGATTTTACAACTCCCACAGCAAGCAGGAGGGATAGCACTTCGACATGTTCCAGTACTATATATCTCAGCCCAGCTAGCACACTGCAGACAAATGCTACTCCACTTGGCAGATGAAAGCCTCCTGCATTTATGGTCCACTGTTACTCCGCAATACGAAATGCCTTTCCAGGGCCTACTAGCCAGTGGTTCGTCAGGGGGCCACTCACTAATACACCCCCTAGTACACCCCCTCCTCAAACTGCAAAGAAAAGTCTGGATCACAGTGCACCAACAGATTGAATTTCATTCCATTCATCCCCACACCCCAATTACGAATAATCAAACTTTTCCAACAATGCGTCAAGTTACACTGCACAAGGTATGGGGAACTGGGGGTTTGACTACCATAGGCAAGGTGTGGGACAGGGGTAGTCCAGTCGCTTTTGTGACTCTGAAAGGTGAACAGGTCCTTCCTAACTCACAGTGGCTGTCATACAGAGCCATATAATTCAGCATTGAGCAAGCATAACAGAACCAAGGTTATCCAGGTTGAATGTTATGACAGGTGTCCCAAATTCAAAAAAGGTCAGGAATCTCCAACTTTGGCATCCTTTTACTGTTATTGGACTACAGCTCTCAGCATCTACTGCTAACAATAGGCTTGCAGGAACTTGCTTAAAGTTCTCATTCATACAATATTTGTGAAAGCATATTTTCTCTACAAATCCATGTGGTCCCTCTTTTATAATTGCATCTCTTACTGCTGTGTTAAATAGGAGGCTATATGTAAAGGTTGCTTTTGCTGTAATAATAAATAGAATGTATAAACATCTCATATATGGTACAATATGAATAACCAAAGGCAGCAGAGCTGCAAGATCAGCACACAATCAATCAGTCCTGAGCCACATTCTTTGCCCATGAGACGGACCTGCTGTGAATAATTAGGCATGTGAATAAGAAAACACATGCCTTTATGCTGCATATTCTAGTTTTTTGCTGGATTGGCCTCTACATAGATAACGATTTTGTCAAATAGTTCCTTAATTAAAATGAAATGCCGCAATGCTGCAAGTATGACTAGGCTTCTTGTTAGAATTCAGAGTACTCAGACATGCTGTATATTCCCATGGGTAAAGGCGAGATTCAAAAGAAAATTCAGGATGGGGTCCTCAACTACAGGAAATAAAAAAAAAAAAATGTAGCTTTCCATTCTGGAACCAGCCCAACCTGTAATGCTTGAGGCCAGTTTGTGAGACTTTGGAAGAATGCAAACAACAACTGAAGACAAACTTGAAAGTTAGGTTTATGGTGTTCAAGATATTCTTTTATTTGCAGCAGATATGCACTTAATTGTAGTTAAAAAGTTCAACTAGACTTTATGGGGGCCCCACCCCAGCAATCTCTGATTTTGCTCTATTGCTCTGTTGCACAGACCTTACTATAGCATCTCCCATGATACCTTAAGGGTTTTAGATATAGATGAAATGTTTTGCAGTGTTTTGACAAAGAGAATTGCTCGCTCTTCCGAGAAGATATTACAAACCATTCCTATTTCTCGAGCATTACAGGAATGGCTGCCGAACAGCTCAGAATTATGATTTTTATTCTGCCACTGTACATTATTCAGACAAGGTCTGTAACCCCACTTTACAACATAGCACACAAACGCTCTCTGGAATTATAAAGAAACCAGTCTATCAGCATTGAGTTCTGCCAGATTGGTGCTGACAATCGTTTTTTGCAGCCAACAAATGATAATGCTGCTCTGATGGGCCTGCTTCAGGACAATTGGGTAATATGACCCACAGAGAAACCATATCCTGTCATTACACATCTTTGTATATGTAACAATAAACAGTAAGTGATCAGTGCATTTACTGATTAGGTTTACAAGTACAGCACAATGTAAATATGTGGGGAATGTAAATGCTTTCACACAGTAAGAAGCACAATACACTGTAACTTGAGCGAGTTAGATTCAGTATTCATTTTGAATACATAAGTGGAAATCACAAAATTAGCCAGCACAGTACTTTCACAAAACGCTCTGATATAGCAGAAATAAACCTCAGCAGAAAATCCTATTATATTGTATGCATAAGCTGTCATTTTCTATAACCCTGGGGAGAAGTGCAAGAACACTGAAGAGTGCAAGTGAGTGCCCCACTGGCTGTGCTCAGCACCTCACACTGGATAAAAAATCTGGTACAAGATACAGAACACCTGGCCTGTGTCAATTGTCACTTCCTAACTTGCCTTTTTTTTTTTTTTTGCGCCCTGCCTTCCAAATTGTAAATGACCCATAAGGTGTTACAACAACTGAGGTAGACGGCTCTACAGGACTCAGACTACCTAGTGTTGCTCCTTTCTTTTTTTTAACTACAGCAAAGAAATGGGATCCTCATATACTATAGGCAGGTGCAAAACATGTTAAAACTCGTACAAAACTGCACACCTTAAAAAAATAAAATAAAAATAACTTAGTTCCCATGTATTAAGCATTTGCAACTAAGTTTATTTATTTTTTTTTGTACCCAGTGTCAATGCATCCATTGCCAATATTACCCTGTACTTTGAACTTTCAATTGACTGCATATTAAGACCACAATCTCTGCACCTTACACAAATACTTGTACGTTATATACAGCACCCACACACACACATAGTTTGAGCATGGAAAATAAACAAAATAAGAAGTGTTAGTAATGATTTACAGGGTATTGCCTATTGTGAGGCAAGCATCAAATCAGCAACATTTATATAATATTAAAACTTCATTTGTTTTCTACTTTCCTCCCAGTATATATTAAATAGGGTGTCAGTATTACAAAACTTCTCCTGCCAGTCTGCAAATGTGGTATGTCATGGTAAAAACAAGATAATAATGTTAAGAAAGTAAAGATTTACGGATGTGAAAGTTGGGGTTTAACAGCTACTTATCGTTACCGAATATTATAGTACATAAAGGAAATTGCTACTGTACACGACACATTCCTGACAAATCTGTATACATAGATGAATTATCCCAATATGGGCATCTATTTGTATGTAAATCTGTTTGTGTCCAATTCCCACAACTATGTAATAATGTATGTTTGATCTTTATAGGCTCACCCAGTTCAATGTTCTATGCCTAAAAGTGACCAAAGAAGTCTGATATAAAATTCAGCACAAAATTCTAGCACTCTGCACCTTAAGTTGAATTCCTACCCAGGATTATCATATATATTTACCCCCATAAAGTTAAGATTTGGTGAATGACCACACTAATTCCTCATTATTCCAGGTGAACATTTCTTGTTATATTTCCTGTGATTCACACTTTAAGAAACCCGTTTTAGTAAAAAAGAAATCCCTGACACATTTTACTTTAGTCTTTAAGATACTAAAGGGCTCTATTTTTTAGAAGCAAAACATCCAAATGTTTACAATTTGCATGTGCGTTTGACATGAAAATATTCGGCATTCGGATGTCTTCTTTTTTGGCAAACGCCATCAAATTATGACTATGGACAATACTTTTGATTAAAGATTGCCACATCCATTAACACAGGCTGCTGGTAGAACCCTTAAGCTACCTCCAACCCTGTAGTTACTTCCACACTCCTGTGGGGAACTCTCAAAAGAATATGGAGCAGAAGTAGCAGCTCTGGATACAACTGTAGAAGGGCAAGGAGGGGCACAAGTATATTTAAAGAATACTGTATATTGACATATTAGGCAGAAAGCTGGAGGAACTTAAACCCATAAGGAAGGCATGAACTTTAGTGAAAGTTGGGAATGGGACCCCATGAATGAGGCCTTGTAGTAAGCAGCTGGGTAGTAGCTGTATAGTGATAAATATAAAACTCTTGTGATATAACACCTCCTCTACCTTCCTTGTTTGTTATTCGATAAATGTGACATCTCTGTATAAGAACCACTGGTGCATGAAAATTTTACTAATCTGGAGATCCATTAAACACTTTATTCTTCTAGAGCCAAGCTGAAGAGTAACAATAAAGAAATACCCTCATGCCCAAAGAGCTACACAAGTTTACTCTCATCTAGCTTAGCATTATTTGATGATTTCCTAAAAACCATACAATAAAGTCTAGTCACCTATAGCTTACTAGTTTCCTCTTTCAAACATCTTATTAGTTGCTATGGCTTTCTCATTTTTGATTGTAAGCTCTAATGAGCAGGCCCTCCTCTTTTTACATCATTCTGTATGTAATCTGTATGTGTACAAAGTAAATCTTTCTGTAATATGGTAAAGCTTTATAGTTAACACTAAATATCATGTCCAGGCATCCAGGCAGTTTGAGAAGTGTGTTGCCTTGACCCTGGTGTAATAAGAGGGTCCTCTGCAATGTTTCAGAGGTCCAAGATGTACAGTCAGGTATATTTCAAACACATGGTTTATTACATTATATATCTCCATATTATTCATGATAGTAAAACAGTCTGATTTAACAAGCGTATATTGAAATGCTCAAGAGAAAATAAGGCACCAAAATAGCAGAAAAATATAAACTAAAACGCCTACTGTAGCAATTGTGGCAGTATTTTACTAAACTGAGACTTTTCTGTATGCAAACGCGTAACATTATGTCAATAATATTCACGGCTCAGTGGTTTCTTTGAAACACCAAGGTATTGAGAATGTATCTCTTTACAGCGATAGGAGCAATTTCCTCAAAATGTTTATGGACTGTGAGACGCATTGGATTTTAAAGTTAGATACATTACAGCACACAAGACTTAATTATATTGACAGAATACACTTTTTAAGTCGAACATGAAAGTAGGAGTAAAAAAGTTAATGCTGTTTACACTGCATGGATTTATTGGACTAAAATACATATGGAAAACATTACATTTTGTAGGATAGCATTATCCTGTATGTTTAATCTAGTCCTTTTTTATTGTATACAAGTGCAGAGAATAGTAGCGTCACTGCTCTGCAATTGCTTTCCTTTGGAGAAGATCACCTGGGTGATTAACAAAAGATGGCTGACAGGGAGTAGGTGAGAGTGCTGTATGTTTTATGTCCCCCTCCTCAAGTTTTGAGTATTGCTACACATTATACGCCTCTTGGAAAAGTGTAATACTTGTCAAAACATTGTATTTTGATCAGTCCCACCAATGAAATAAAGGCACAGAATCTTCTCATGGGAGTCAAGTTAATTATGCTCCCATGTTGATAATGTGACAGGTTATCAATGCAAGTTTACCTTCAAAGGCCAAAAAAAGTATTGCTGTAAACGTAATGATTATTTTTGTAGTTCAAATTAATGTTCTGTTTGTAGTAGTTCCTGAGATATTTGCAGTTTTAAATTTTTTACAACCGTCTTTAAGCTCTGCAGTTAAAGACCCCTCTGAAAATGTGCCATCAGCATAGTCAAATAACCCTAGGGTTACTGACTCTTCTCCAATAGAAAATTAATGAGCTGAAATATTGATATTAATAATCTAATAATAATAACATTTTATAGCAGTTCTCAAAGATACTACTTGTACTCAAAAAGCCTGGGTGCAGGGGCATGACTATAGAGGAAGCAGACCCTGCAGCTGCAGTGGGGCCCAGGAGGTATAGGGACCCCCTGAGGCCCTAATTCATATACAATTTGAATAAATATTGGTAAAACAAGTCAACCTCTAGACATTTTGGGGGCCTGAAAAATAATTTGCTGTGGGGCCCAGTAATATTTAGTTACTCCACTGCCGGAGTAAGCAGATATGTTTGAAGTCTGTGTAGGGGCTCCTATGGGTTAATCTGCCCTGCAGCTTTAAGGTCCCACCTTTTTCTTAGTGATCTGCCAGGAGAGGTGTGACAGTTTCGTGCTACACTGTACTATAGTGCAGTGGCCGGCCAAGCCAACCGGGCACCCAAGGCGACCCGGGTGGCCACCGCGCTCCCCTCCATGCTCCCCTCCACGCTCTCTCCCGTGCTCCCCTCCGCGATCGCTCACGCAGACGCGCGTGCTCCTGAAACCATTGTGCGCACAATGACTTGGGGCAGCTGGGAAATTGACAATATGTCTAGCCCCATGTCAGATTTCAAAATTGAATATAAAAAAATCTGTTTGCTCTTTTGAGAAATGGATTTCAGTGCAGAATTCTGCTGGAGCAGCACTATTAACTGATTCATTTTGAAAAAAATTTTTTTCCCATGACAGTATCCCTTTAAACCTTTTTTTTTAATCCTTGAATGCAAAGTGAGGCTGGGCTTTCTACAACCCAACAGCTTTTTCCACAGTGCAATTATTCTTACTAATTCCTTTGCTAGTGTCTGTATTACATCTAATTGCACCAGCAGTATCCCAGCAACTATTTATATTGCATGCAGGCCCGGATTTGTGGCCCGGGCCTAGGGCGGCAGAATTTTAGGGGCGGCATGTCCATACCTCCCAACTGTCCCGTTTTGAGCGGGACAGTCCCACTTTTGACAGCTCAACCTGCTTTCACGGATTTGTAGGTACTAACCTTGCCTCATGGCAGAAACACCCTTGTACCTATGTGTATTGTATGTTTTGAGTTGGTCCCTAAGCTCAGTAACTGACACAGAGAATGTGCTGTGGATCAGCAGAAAAGAAGATGGGGAACTAGTGGGGCATGTTTAGAGTCACATGTCTTTCCTGCTAAAGGGCTGTGGTTGCCTTGGGCTGGTACAGAAGCCCAAAATATAATGTACTGTGCAACATTCTAGTCTACTTCTTTAGTTAAGTTTTAGTTCTCCTTTAAGTTCTGGTGTGTATCTCCTTAAAAATCTTTGGGGGCAATGCCAAAAGAGGTGTAATGGATTTGGTTTAGGTAAACGCTTCCTGCTGATTTGGCCAAAATCCTGAACCAAATCCTGGATTCAGTGCATCCTTAGTTAGAATAGCATAAGCAACATTGCTATGGGTGCCTATATCCTTTAGGGCAGTGATCCCCAACCAGTAGCTCGCGAGCAACATGTTGAATGTTGCTCCCATTGGCCTCAAAGCAGGTGATTATTTTGAAATTACTGGCTTGGAGGCAAGTTTAGGTTGTATAAAAACCAGATGTACTGCTATAAAGAGCCTTCTGTAGCCCTTATTTGACACCCCAGGAACTTTTTGCATGCCTGTGTTGCTCCCCAACACTTTTTATTTTTGAATGTGGCTATCGGGTAAAAAGATTGGGGACCCCTGCTTTAGGACATAACCTCTTTATGTGCCACCATTAATAATCAGACCCAGTCTGTTTACAAGTAAATCATACTGTCAAGCAAAATAGGCACATAATGCTGATCTTGACCTATGTGTCCTTTTACCTGGTGTCCTTACAGTGCCATTTCCCCTTCATGTCAAACAGAATTTGTACACCAAACCTGTGAATATTCCTTGGTTCTTCCCCAGTGCAGCTCTGCCGAGTAACATTTTTAAAAACAATTATTAAAATATCTGCTTACATTGCCATTTAGCCTTGCACTACTCTACTTTGCTGTGTATATATATATATATATATATATATATATATATATATATATATATATATATATATATATATATATATATATATATATATGTGTGTGTGTATATGTATATGTATATATATATATATATATATATATATATATATATATATATATATATATATATATAATATTCATATCTCATAAATCAAAAGCATGCATTGGGAAAATGGTGTGTTGTATTGATCTGCAGTTTTTGCAAGAATTAGTAGCTAAGACTACAAAGACTTAAAACTGGAAAGTGCATGCCGTAAAAGATGAGTTTGCAAGATAGCAAGTTGTATTTCTTTCTTTATTTATTGTATGCCTCCTCTGCATTTCAGCTCATAAGAAGGTGATAAATGAGTGTACAGCATGAATACTGTGAGATGCACAAAAACACTGTCAGCAATCACAGTAGTTATTCCAAGAATAACTTTAGAAATCTGCCCCCCCCTACAGCTCTTGATGAATAATCAATTTATATAACTAGAACAAGCAAACCAAGCTTCTACTCTGGCCTATATCTTAATGGGATATCATATCTGCAAATAGAAACGCTTCCATCGTTTATTCCTACTTAGGTTTAATCAAAGATGTATTTTTTTAAATGGCTCCCAAAAATTCCCCGTTTCTAAAGAAACAGTAGCACCAAAAACTGAAAGTGTATCAATGTAATAATATAATGTACTGTTGCTCTGCACTGATAAAACTGGCGTGTTTGCTTCAGAAAGACTAATATAGTTTATATAGACAAGCTGCTGTGTAGCCATAGGGGCATCTCTTTAAGCTGGAAAACAGGAGAAAAGGAGAAAAGGCACAAGTTACACAGCAGATAACTGATCAACCATGTCCAATACAATTGTGTTTTATCTGTTATTTATGTAACTTGTGCAAACACACAGCTTTTGCCAGTGCATGCTAACATTATATTATATGTTAATTGCATTAAAACGCTTGTATCTTTTGGTGTTACTGTTCCTTTAATATAATAATTAATTGTCCATGTTAAATACACAATATGCACAGCATTTTATCACTGCCAAAGCTCAAAAATATAAACCGCACCCTTTAGTTCTGCTAAACCAAAGTCAAAATTAAACTTCATAAAAAAAACATCAATTGGAAAACAACTTGTATATTAATTGAAGCTGGCATATAGCTGTAGAATAGCTGTTAAATACAATCCAAAATAAACTATTATTGTTTTAAAAACAGAATTACTTCTGCCATATCCTCTTCATAGATTTGATTATTTTCAGTGCTTGCATTTAAATTTATTAAGAGTCTGAGTAAATATCTATTGTCTTTTAGAAGCTAATTGTAATTTTGCTATACAAGTATTTGCCTGATGCTTTTCCATTGCTTATCTGATCACACATGTGCCTTTAAGAGGGCTCTAGCAAACAATAAGCTTGTAGCTTTTACTGGTCATTAGTTTAAAATCAAAAATGTTATTGGTTGGTATGGGTTACTGCACCTGGACCAGATTTGTAAATTTTATTACATATGGGGGTACCTTGTGTTGCTTTACGGATGGGGATTTGTTTTTTTTGTGTGTTTGGTTTCATTGCTTTAGTTTGAAGTCCAGTTCCCCAAAATAAAACCAATACCTAAAGTTCTTGCTGAAGAGAAATCCATCCAATCAGCAAGGTTCCCAGTCTCCCAGCAGCAATGGATAAGTACATTAGTAAAAGCCCACTATGTGAGCTGTATTTTGTTGAGGGGGCCTCACCTCCTCCTAAAGGCATACCAAAAGCACAAATGTCCCAAATGGCAAGCAGAAGGGGATGGCCCATCTATAAACATCTGAAAATATAAGTACAATGTATGCATGAGAAGGCAGTAAAATATAAGGAGAAAATGATCTACTTATCCTTTTGAAAGCATCCGAATTTGCACACGCAAACAATTTATCACATTTTAATAAATGTTTCCACTCCCAGAAAACCCAGAGCCAGAGCATGATTATTTTTCTTCACAAAATCACCAAATATCAATCTTTGTTTTGTGCCTTGAAGCATAAAACTGAACTTATGCAGCCAGTTTTTAAGATGAAAAAAAAATGCTGCTTAATCTGACCCCACAGATTTAATCTCTGTGCATAGTTACCCCCAAATAATGTATTTGGTGGATAAGCTTCTGGTGCAATAGCACTTACTGCTTTGACTGGCCAGTGACAAATTCAGAACATGTATGGGTTCAACTGTCATGTCATCCTTATAGTAATCCAACCAAAAGTTAACCAATTATATTACATATATTGATATTATTATATTTATTTTATCATCATATTAAGATAAGATAAATAAGCATTAGACTTATAGTGCACTAACATTTTGCCTACATGACATTTGTGTCTTCTGCAGCTTTGCATTCACATGAATTGAAAATGAGTCCAAAAGGGATTGCTTGTGGACACCAAGGTGAAAGACCCAAAAATCAGATCTGCCTTAGGCCCTAAAAGGCAACTAAAAACATTAGGTTAACAATATATGTAGGTTTAATAAATCATCTAATAACTGGAAGAAAAGCCACATAGAGTGTTTGCAAAAGTATTAATTGAGTCTAGAAGCACATAAAATGAGCCCATTTGTAAACTAAATATAACTAACTGTGCCAAAATTCAAGTGAAAATTGACTTTCTCCTTTCTGAAACTGGTTGTAGATTAAAAATCCCATTTGCAGTTTCTCCACACATTCTGTGTTCACATACATTAGCTGTGGTCTCTGCAATTATACGCATTTCAGAAACTTAATGTATAAATATGAACTCTTGCACCTGCAGTTGTGTGTAACTAAAGGTCACAATCATCAAGGAAATATTTCCTTTGCTTGCCCATTGTGACCAAGCGCACATTATGGGGAACAAGCTGGAACAAACAAACAAGAGAAGGATTATTCCAATAGTCTCCAAGTTTATAGCCAATTATTTGCCTAAATAATTTCAGCAGTGGCCTAAAATTGAACAAGCAATGCAAATGGAGCTTTTGAATTACCCAAGCAACAGGCTTCTGGAGACCAACCTGAAAGTAAATAACCAGTTAACTTTGCATTAATGAAGGATTAATTATTTACATTTAATTACAATTAAATTAAACAAATACCGAATATCGAGCTGTTCTGAAAAATGATAAAATGCAGTCCTCCTGCAGGTGGTGCTAGGGTGTAGGTTTTCAGCATCAGAAAATCCTAGCTGGCTGTCAGACTAGCAAACTAATGCAGCAGTGAATTGTTCTATTCGACCAACAGCAATTTGATTTAACAAGCAACCGCGCTTTCGATCAGTTTAAATAGCAGCTCTGTTACCAGCCCCGTGAACATGGAAAAGCCAAACCTGTTGTTGTGTTTTCAATTGACTCCTACACCCAGCAATTAGGGATAATTGAGACACGAGCTATGAAAATGTAATTTTATGAGCTGTAACCCAAGGTAGAATTGTATAATGAATGTATGTGTACTGCATTGCCCTCTGAATAACAGCACAGAGAGAAAACAAGCCTTTATGTTGAACAATGGCTGCCAAGCAAAAGTAAGACCGAAAGGGTAAGCATCTTTCTCTTACTATAACCTTATAAGAATTCTAAAACATACATGTATTTTGACACGGGTAGCCTGAGCTGTTCCAGAAAGGGTTCCACTGAGAAAATTGCCTTATACTGGGGTATTCAGTCTAACGGCAATGCCTAAGGAGACTTTGATATCAGTTATATCTGGAAGATGCACCAAAAACACTGGATGGCAAAATTTGCACATGTCTTTATGCCTATTTTGGTAGTACCCACTTTGTAATCCCTAGCCAAATGACTCTATTAGGAGTTTACATCAGTGTAACCCACACTGTGGGGCTACTTCCCTTAAAGGGGGGCTAAAGCAGTGACTAGGGGCTTGGTTAAAGTGCACTTTACATAAGACGTGGGTAGAAATCCAATTTGCTCTTTAAAATACTCAGGCCTGGATTTGTGGAAAGGCCACCTAGGCCCGGGCCTAGGGCGGCAGGATTTTAGGGGGGCGGCATCCTGCCCAACCACACCCACATTGGTTCAAAAACACTGGGGATGCGTTGGAGATACAATGATTTTTTAAATTTCCCCATTGATGATGAAAATTTGCACGAATAAAGGGGAGAGGACAGGGGCGACGAACGGCAGTGGGCCTAGGGGCGCTCTCTATGTAAATCCGGCCCTGAAAATACTCCTGGAAGTCCAATTTAAAGGAGAACTAAATCTTTACTAATGAAATATTGTAGAAATGTTGCACGTTATGTTTTGGGTTTCTGTACCAGCCCAAGGCAACCACAGCCCTTTAGCAGTAAAGATCTGTGCCTCTGACAATGCCCAGTAGCTCCCCATCTTCTTTTCTGCTGATTCACTGCACATGCTCTGTGATGCTGTCACTTACTGAGCTTTGGGACCCACTCACAATATACAGTACACATAGAATATAAATGTCACAGTATAAGGCTGATTAGTAATTAATACAGATAATTACTACATGGCAGCACAGAAACCAGAGCAACTAACATGAGAATTGAATAATCAGCCTTGTAGCATCATATTATATTACAGACAAACCTCATTTACTACTTTATAATTTGTGACAACCCTAAGCTTAGCTTCTCAACAGCTGCTCAGAGCCCACTGAACATGTGAGTGTCACAGACACTTTCCAAGATGGTGACCCCCTGTGACAAGTTTGAAGTCCTGGATCATTGCTGCTATTGACAAGCTGAAGTATTAGGCAGGCGCAATAAGGGCAGTATATAAAATATGGCATTTTTAGCCGTATTCATTTTTAGAGTTTACTTCTCCTTTAAAGTTCTATTTTAAATACGATTTGGAATCAATATTTCTTTGTTCTCCTAGATATTATTGGGACTGTAGCTGAGTGATATAGTAATCGTATATATTACCCAGTAAAGGGGGGTCTGGGCAAAATAGATAAAACCTGCTTATATTTTTAATGGTGTCGTTCATCTTAAAATAAACTTTTAGTATGATGTAGCAGTGGTATGCTAAGAACATTTGCAACTGTCCCATTTTTTTCCAGTCATTTTGAATTACTTACACATTTTTTTTATCTCATGCTTGTGGTTTTAACTGCTTTCTGGCTCCTAGGACTTAATTAATTGCCCCAGCAACCAAGCAACAATTTAGAATTCCGAACTGAAAATTAATAGTAGAAGGCTTGAATAAAAAAATTAGCACCAAAAATAAGAATAACTAGAATATAAAAGATTGAATGACCCAGGTAACCAGATAGTATTTTTAGCGGCAGAGAGGATAGGCAGGCTAATCATTTGCAAATCCCAAAATACATAATTTAAAACCAATTAAAAACTTGTTAAAAAAAATCTAATCATAATTGAACCCCTTTAAGAAAAAACTGTGGGTTGGACCATAACTTGTTCACGGGCACCTGAAATCAAGGCCTGGGTATATAAATCAGGGTGGTAGGTTGGGCTTGCGCTGAGTTTAGGCAGGGTTGGAGTCAGCATGGGTCAGTTTTTGACTTGTACGTCACTAATATGAGATAATAAAAATGTTTTAGTAGTAGATTTGCACAAAGCTTTATAATGAACATTTTTTAATGTATATAGGAAAGTACTATATATTTGATATGCATTCTACAGATGAACATAGACACCCCAAGACACCACTAGGAACCACCATGATCTGAGTATTTTCCTTTACTCCTTCATGTGGTATTGTGAACTGGTTCTCAACTGCCCAATTAGCTTTTCTATACAGATTGCAATGGGTATTAGTTTGTCCCCTTTTTTGCCCATTCCTCTCTGTTTTACAATGCTGCCCATGTCAAAAAGTGACAGGACAGCAGTACCAATTAATGCAGATCTACATAATGGTTTCAGCACCTCACGGTCGGCACCCTAAATTCAGAACCAATGCTAAGCACCCTGTTCTCGGCTCTTGCTTCCACCTTTAACAGCCACCTTTCACCTCGGGATGAGCCCTCGGCTAATCGGATGCCGCCAGGTCTTATTAAGAGAGGTGCAAAGCGAGGGGTTCTGAACAAGCACAGGGGCACAACAGTAATGCAAAGTCTTTGGGCAGAAGGTCGCGGTACAAGGCGTAGACAGAAAGAATAGTCAGATCAGGCCGGGTCGGAGCAGGCAAAGTACAAACGGAGTCAGGCAGGCAAGGGTCAAACCAGGAGATCAATCAGAGGGGTTATGGATACAGGAGAGTCGATTACCAGGCAGGGTCAGGATTCCAGAAGTCGGGATAGTCAAAAACAGGCAGGGGGTCACAACAGATAATCAGAATCAAAAAGCTAAACAGCACAGAAGCACCAGGAACAAGATCCTATAACAGACAAAGAATTACAAACTGGAGTTTCCTTTTATAGTGTTTGAGTTTCGCGCCAGCGCGACTGCTCCTTTAAATCATGCGCCCTAGGAAACCGGCGTTTGAAAAGAGGAAGACTGGCGTGGCGGGCTTCCCCGCCGGCCCACTAGACCACCAGTAGCCCTCACAGCTAGTTACCTTCATTTATAACTGAAAGCTTTAATTCACTCTCATATCCCTTCCTACATAATATACTGCAGCAACCTAGACC
This sequence comes from Xenopus laevis, assembly GCF_017654675.1. NCBI lineage: Eukaryota > Metazoa > Chordata > Amphibia > Anura > Pipidae > Xenopus > Xenopus laevis. Next base: position 91,626,906 of record NC_054375.1, on the reverse strand, counting down.
CCCAGTAATCATGTGTTCTTTTCATGTCTCTCCTAATCCATACAGAATTTAATTGCATAAAACAAGACTTAACTTGTTATGCCACCCCACACATGTGGGAGGGCATGTACTCCCAAATCAAGTTCTAAATCCTTCTTAGCTACACATCCTTAATCATTGTGTGACCTCAAAGGGACTTATATTGAATATTGAATAACTGGCCTACATATTTGGAGCATATATAAAAATTTAATTCTAATGGAAACATGATATAGTTAGCCTTTGATTTGTTCTGGAAGGATGTAAAGAAATTAAAAAAATGTATTAAAGGGGAACTATCATGAAAATTATACTATATATATATATATATTGAAATAAGAAACTTTCTAAATACAATCAATTAAAAATTCTGCATCGTTTATGAAATAGAGTTTATATTCATTATTCAGCATCTGTTTCTCTTCATTCTATCTTCATGCAGCAGTTGGGTGTCAGATAATCATTGACAGTTACATCCAATATATCTTATAGGGGGACTTCCTTTCCTAACAGATGAATTAGAGCTCACTCACATAACTGATTCCAGTACAAACAAAATCTAACAAAATAACTGCCTTTTGCACAAATCCTGAATTTAGAGAGACATGATGTCTGGTGATTTTAATAGAGTGAGCTCTAAAACATCTTCTAGGCAAAAGAAGCCCCCCTATACGATATATTGGATCTAACTGTCAATGATTATCTGACACCCAACTCCTGCATGAAGACAGAATGAAGAGAAACAGATGCTGAGAGAGGGATAGTGAAGTTAAAGTTGATTATTTTAGAAACGGTACAGAAAGTTTAATTGATAGTATTTAGAACGTTTCTTATTTCAGTATGTTGAAGCTTAAATGAAATTTTCATTTTCGCGATAGTTCCCCTTTAATATTACAAGTGGGCCTATAGGCATGTGGCATTCATTTCCGAATAAAATACATTAATCATTAACTTCTTATGATATACAAGAGCCATGAATAGCCTGTAAATTATATCCTTATAACCTGTGCTTAGTGATGTCATTGGTTATAAACGGAGCTTAGTGATGTCATTTCTGTCACTGAAACTTGTGTATTATAATAAATAAAGTACCCCTGTTGCAAAATATTAGGATATTATAAGTCGCCTTAGAGTTCCATGACCTGTTAAAAGCACTTGGTGTTCGGCCTCATGCTTTTATATGGCCATAGACTCCTCGTTAACTTATAATATCCTTGTATTTTACAATAGGGGGAACTGTATGCCCTATATAAGGGACACTATGAGCGCAAATAGCAAGGTTGTAGGTAAGTCTGTAGGCTAATAGTTTTTAAATGTTCTTTTATGTTCTTTTATTTCAGGTAGTTGTAATAACACAATTTCTATTGTGCAGTCTCCATTGTACCTTCCCTTTAATACCTGCACTGAGCTTCTTTTCCTGGATGTTACTCATATACCTTTGTTCACCTTCATTATGTAGCATTTTGCAATCTTCTGGCAAAGGCTCCGGTTTCCATTTCAAGAGACACAACACACTCTGGTGCATCACGGACAAACAAAATAATTCATGATAATCCATCTGGAATCATGTTATTATGGAAAGCCCACCTTAAAATAATCTGCCCCCATACATTTTTTATGGAAATCCCCAAACTCATATTCCTACACTCTAATTATACAGTCTATGCAAATGATACATTTTATGTAATATTATGTAATGACAGTATGAACTCTCTCTGATAGTGTATAAATAAAAGTTCTAACACTATTTACATAAGGCTACACATCTCATTGATTGAATTAATAGTTTACATTTTGCCTGCTTTATTTATCTGTCCATGGTGCTTAAACTTTTAACTAAGTAACATTAAAGATTATTATATTTTGCTTTAATTACTGTACGTATAGCTTATCCTATCCTCTTTTGTTGTACTTTTGTACTTCAACAGAAATGTTAATTGTCAAGCAAATTACTAGTACTAGAAAGTTTTATTGGAAAAAAATAAAAAGATCATCATTTTGAATATTTGGGGATTTTTAATGTTGGTACATTACCCTGATCTTTATTTATGGATATACAGTATGTTATGTATAGTAAATGCATTTTATCACATGCTTCATACTTTATCTGTTTTAGCCATGCATAAATATCAGATTTATTTGTACACTGTGTGCTGATGACATTATAATCTCCTAAGAAATCAGCTCTAGTAATAACAGAGCCGATAACCTTCTTTTAATCTGATCATTTCAGTATCCTCTGAAAATCCTGATTATCTTTGATCTGTTCAGCAGAGTAATTCTTCAGATGGGATTCTTCACTATTTTGTATTAACTTCACAGATTACTAATGAACCCCCAGGTTTGAAACCATATATTTGTTACTCGAAAAGAATTAGGCAAAGGCAGCCATTTCTATTGGATTATATTATTTGTCTTCATACAACTAAGCATTAATGTAGATCACAGTAAAGGAAGAAATTAAAAATGAGTGTCAGCAAGATACCCATCAGTGTGTTTGGCATTTTTCTTAGCATATTCGGTAAATTTCTGAAAGGCCTAAGCCCCCTTATTGCACTCAACCCACAGGGGGTTATTTATCAAGGTCCGAATTTATCTCAATATCGGCTGCTACAAACTCCGATCGAACCCGCTCGGGTTTTTAAAGCTTATTTATTATTACATTTTCCTGAAAATTTGCTTTGCCGGAAAAGCTCAAGATTTTCAAGATTTTTTTTGTGAATTTTCCCCGAAATCTCAGAAAACATTGTGAAATTGCCCGAAACCCCGACACAACCAAAAATCAATGGGAATGTTCCCATTGACTTTTATGCAACCTCGACAGGTTTAAGATGCTGTGTTTTTATATTCTGGCTTTATAGCCCTCGGGGTTTGGTAAATTCCGAAAAATTTGTGATTTTTTTAAAAGTCCGAATTCATTAAAAAAAAAATCACATTTTTCAGATTTCGGGAAATTTTGGCTATTCGGAGCTTAGTAAATAACCCCCTAAATATATGAAGTCATTTCCATACAATAAACTCATAATGAAAAACAGACTTTATTTGCCTTTAGTTATTCCACAGTGCAGAACTATTTCAGTTATACTAAGTGGAGAGTTCAGTTCATCAAACTAGGACCATACCAGTAAGTCTTTCTTACTTACTTATCTTTTATATTATTTGTTGCAAATTCACAAACCACACCAATGAATATATTACACATAATATCCAGCAGTATACTGTGAAAGATACAGCGGTCAAGAATGAATATGATAGAATGTGAGAATATACCTCATTGCTTTGGACAAAAGTCTTCTCTCAAGAATCCCCCTTGTGAATTTTGGTAGGAAAAGTAGACAAAGGTACATTACATTTACATCTTCTTAAATGTTTTTCTTTGCTTGACTGGTGTGAACTTGTCTGTTATGTACAGTACAAAATCACTAGCTTTGTTGATTTGAAACAAAATCTATTTTTAGGGTGTCCCGAATCTTTGGAAAATTACCTGTTTTGCAAAAAAATAAATTGACATTTCTAGTTTGGAGCCCTCTTGGGATAGGGTAGGGTAGGGTGTAGGCAATGCAGTTTTATCACAGAGGCATGCAGAAATAACCAAACACAGTCTATTCCTTTGTCAGCTTTCACTCCATTTTCGAGTTGGTTATTCTCATTTTCTGAACTTTCACTTCTCTTCAAGAGATATTTCCTAGGGCCAAAATGACAACTCTGTTCTCCAGTGTCACAGACAGGGTAGATCCTGGCCCCTGCGTCATCCATGGCACCTTTCCGATTTCACCCCCACACTTCATTTCTCAGCATAGAAGGGGTGCAAGTAGAGGCCACAACACAATCTCTGCACTAGAAGAGCCAAAATTTGTCTTTTAAATTTTGGAATATCAGAATTAATTTTCTGGATTTTTATCTAGTTATCCGGTCGTACCTCAGTATGGCTAAAGAAACTGAAAGACAATCAGTAATTCAGAATTAGATATTGTATGTAAAATGTGATTACTCAATGACAAATCTCTAGTCTATCTGCAGCACAACCCATTCTCGTTCTGCTGTTTCTTTTCTCTCTATTTAGAATATACATCAAGATTATTTGTTTATCATTGACTGAGGCTAGTGTGAAATCCATATCTCCAAATTTAAAAGGACTAATTAGTAATTAAATTGAAATTGCCATTGCACAGCATTTTGCTTTAGTTACAAGGGCCTCATCCAACTGTACAGATGCTATTGTCTGACTTATCTGCAACATTTGTTTAGTAGTCGATGTCCAAATAGCACATGGCAAAGAATTAGAAAACGTTGAGTTTAACAGAGAAGTTGCCAAGTCTAAATTCCATTTACAAAATCATTTGCTCTGATTTGATTTGGCTCAACAACAGCAAAAGGGTCACCAGTTCTAAGTGGCTGGTTCATTAATGTATGCATGCAAAATGTTACAAAGCATATAAACATATGAAATTAGTTGACATTGCAGAAATATATATATATATATATATATATCTATATATATATATATCTATATATATATATATATATATATATATATATATATATATATATATATATATATATAATGAAGGAACAAACAAAGAATGAGTAACTTATTATTACTCCTAGTAATCTGTTTTAACCATGGTTATATGGATGTACTCAAATACTCTTAAAGGGGTGGTTCACCTTCAAGTTAACTTTAAGTATGTTATACAAAGAACAATTCGAAGCAACTTTTCAATTAGTCTTATTATGCATTTTTGTTTTAGTTTTTAAATTCTTTCCTTGTTCTTCTAACTCAGAAGCGTTACTAGAGGGGGGCGGGCCCTGGCGTAGGACGCACAGCCGGGCCCCCGCCCCCTCCGTACACCCGGAAACTGGCCGGTAATGTGCGCCGCGAGGACTGCCGGGGGGCCTGAGCGGGTACGGGCCCTTGCCCGCTCACACCCCCTGCTCCCCCGGTAGTTCCGCCACTGTTCTAACTCTTTCAAATGGGGGTCACTGAAAAAAGCTCTTAGGCTGCACTTTCTCACCTATTCATATTCCAGTCTCTTGTTCAAATCGATGCATAGTTGCTAGGGTAATTTGGATCCTAGCATGCTGGAAAGCTGCTAAAACCCACAAATAATAAAAAGTGAAAACAAATAGTCTCACAATATCATGCTCTACATTACCAAATGGGGGGTCACTTGCCCCATCTAAAAACAAATTCTCTGTAAAGCGACACATTTATTGTTATTGCTACTTTTACTTATCTTTCTATTCAAGCCCTCTCATATTCATATTCCAGCCTCTTATTCATATCAGTATGGTTGCTAGGGTAATTTGACCATAGTAACCAGATTGCAAAACTGCAAACTGGAGAACTGTTGAATAAAAATCTAAATAACTCAAACATCACAAATAATACATAACCAATTACAAATTGTGCCACAATATCACTCTCTACATCATACTAAAAGGTAATTTAAAGTTGAACAACCCCTTTTAAGAAGATAGCCCCAGATCTCTGCTTTCCAAAACTGAGGCAATACAGCAATGAAGGAAGGTACAAAGTGCAATATCTGGAATAACAAGAGAACCTTTAATTTTCTTCCATGAATCTCCTATGCTACAACCACAAAATTGTCTCTTCCTATTTCATGACTATATTGTTTGCTCAAGTTCGGGAGGACTAGAAGGACTCTGTGTAACTCATTTGGAACCATAAAAGATTTGTATAAAACCCTTTCTCTTCTGGGGTGTAACAAGAGTATGCTGGGTCCCCTGCCAAAACAATCTTTTGAGCACCCTGGCACTCATACTTCTTTTGCTTACAACCCCCTTCCCTGCTGCATGCTTGTGTAGGCATGTAAATGACAATTTAAAGGGGGGGGGATTTAAATGCTATAGAGGAAGCTGACCCCCCACAGTCCAGGCCTCCATGCTGACCCAGGAACACAGAGTCTGCTACTTCTATAGATATACTTTTACACAGTTAGGGACTGGAGCGCTCTAACCACCCGCCGTATCGTTAAGATTAAATATTGGAACGTTCCTCTACTTCGCGGTCTGCTAATACATTTAATCCAATTTTGCTCACCGCTGTTTGAAATTGGCTCGGGTGCATATGCCCCGAGCCCTCCGCTTTAAATATCCCAATAAAGTAAACTTGTGGGTCACTCACCGCTCCTGTTCGGTGGTCCGGGTGCTGCGCCCCGAACCCTCAGCATAGGGGAGACATCAAGGTACAAATCAACACTTTGGCACGCACTCCACAGGACTCCAGGTAACGGTAAAAAGGATTTTTCTTTATTACACAAACAAATATCCACCTAACGCGTTTCGTATGTTACCACACGTAATCATAGGCATAGGCCTGTGGAGTGCGTGCCAAAGTGTTGATTTGTACTTCTATAGATATGCCTCTGTTTCTCTTTTCCATCTCAGAGCCAGGCCCTGATTGACAATCTGTTGGTTCTGGCACATGCCAGAGGGTTGGGCCTCTGTGTACTTGAAAAGCCAGGGCCTATTTTGACTCCCGTTCAGACCTGCTCAGTACAGTGGTACTATACAGGATCTAAGAACTGCATTCATCTATTTCACTGCTAAACAAATGACGCCGTATAAAATCGGATTGAGATAAGAAATAATGAATACATTTCATGCACCATCTGAAGAAAGGGACATTCAGTTGCTCTTTATCCATCAACAAAAAAAAAGACCATGCATTTGTAAAAGTACAAGTGGAGGAGGAAGATAAATATTGCATTCTACATGGAATTAGACACTTTTGTATTTTGTGTCACTGTGATGGAGAGGGTTGCAATGAGCTGGGAGAGTTGTTACCATGCCACTTGTTTCTAAGAAAAGCTGTGATAGTTCAGAGGTTAAAATAAGGCAGAAAATCACTTTCACTAATACTGATGATTTCAAGAAAAAACAATTAGCTTGAAAACTCCCATAATGCCCAGGAATTTGTATTGTTGTTTCAGTCATGCAATGCGATTCTAAGTAGAAGTAAGCAGGCGTTTTACCTCCTGATATGCTTGGGAGAATATCCCCAGGTAACCAGGGAACGGAATAGCCACATTGGTCTGCACAATTATAGGCTCCAGATCCTCTCACATCATTGTGATCGTTTAGTATGTTCATTTCTGTGCACTAGTGATGCACCAGTTGGCGCAAAACCCTGGTGTGGGTAAAAATCAGCCCATACTTTTTAGACTGGTTCTCCACGATCCCTCGAAATAATGTAACATTTTTTCTTGCTATTAAAAGCAAGATGAATAAGTGGTTCTAGAACCAAAATTTGGGTTGTGAAGGGGATTTTGCAACAAAATTGGGTCTGCTGAGAATAAATGTTAAGAATCAGTGGCATACGATCTGTATCAATCTCAGCATTACAGTGGGCAAAACTGGAAGAGTAGGAGGGTGGCTGGGAGGATTTCCTATGCCTTGGGAACAGCCAAGGGCCCAGGCTTACGTAAGCTACAATGACCTAGTTTATGACAAATTTTCAATAGAATTCTTGCAGCTTTAAATGTGGGGGGGGGGGGTTGCATATAAATATACATATCGGAACATGAATGCAATCACTTTATTAAAGATGACAATGGCTTGGAACCACTATGGGTTTTTCTGTTTGCATGAGCCACTTAGCACTGTGAATATGTTAAAAACAATAAGTGATGTGCTATTGCTGCAGGCTGCAATTTGGGCTTGCAATATTTTAGTGGAAAGGTTGTAGTGTGCATAATGTCTTGGCAAGGAGCAATGCTTATTCAGCTCTCTAAGCCACTGGATGCAATTCAACTGAAGAACACTTTTGTTTAAGAAGTTTTACTTATTTTTTTAATACTTTACTAAAGTAGGACCAACATCCAAAGTTATAACCATTCCACCATTCGTATAATTATTACAATTACCCAATGTTCACATAAAATACTGTTTTTTGAGGAGATGCTTTCTCTTCTGGCTCTCTAGGCAATACATGTCTAAATGTTTGCAGCACTGGAGAGTGTGCACTTGCGTCTGAAAACTTCGTGGATATTTTTTTTCCTTTTTTTATGGAGGCCTTAAGCCATTGCATGGGACAAGATAACATCCAATAAGGTTGGAAAAATAAGTTTATTTATTGATGGAGCTTATGCCTTTATAGAAAAAAAAGAATATATATAACTATGACTTGTTAAAGGGGAACTGTCACAAACACAATGCAATGAGCTTTATGTCACAGAAATATTAAATTATCCAAATATAATCAAAGAACAAGTATGTACTGTTTGTGAAATAACCAATTTCTCTCTCCCTGCAATGTTTCTTGGTATACATTGGATAGACAGTTACTGGTCCAATTTATGCAATTGATAATGCTCTTTAAAATAATCAGTTCAGATACCATTATCTGGAAACTCTGAAATACAACAATGCCATTTAGCGTAATGTCCTATTTAATCCTTTGCTGATTGGGATTTCTGAATTATGCGTTCACAGGTCAGACGAAAACATGAAAATAGAGTTTACAGCACCAGTACAATGGTACTTTCCTGTCTATGCCACAAATGTCATGGTATGTGGCATATAAAGAGTTAAGCAAACCATGAGATAATTTCTTGTATTTGAAGTTAACTACGCTACTATAAATCCTGATGGCAAAGCAATTCTATCATTTTAATGGTTTAATAGCCTTAAGGCATGGTGGTTCTGCAATATGCCATATATTTAGCTCCCGCAAATATTATTTGCCAGTCCGTAGTTTATTTGAATACAAGGGGTATGGATGTATCAGTGGATCCAATAATAAAATACTGGTTTATTTATAAAGGTAGGGGTATGGATATATCCGTGGATACAAAAATAAAATACTGGTTTATTTATAAAGGCAACACAGCAACATTCATCCAGCATGTCAGATATTTTATTCTGGCTTGGTTAAACCCCAAAAGAGCACTGTATTAATGAACGGTGCTAATTAAAGGTTCATTGTAGGAGTGTTTCTGTGGGTGTTCTATTCCCATATCTCTGGATAGCACATAGTTGTTCCACTATGAGCACAAATGTAAAGTACTACATTTTATATCAAACATGCGTCTAAAATAATTGTGCCCTTGATTTTGCCAACTCCACAAAAATAGCAAACGGACATGGACCAATCTTGAAAGAAGCAATCTTATTTTTTTACAGACGGAAATGTTCCTGAAAAAGAATCGGATGTTCCTTTGCCCAAAGTGGAGACACCAGACATTTCAAAGCATCTTTCAAAGGTTTAGCCATCAAAGTTAGACTCTGCGTAACAGAGCACAGGAACAAGAATAGCAGCAGACTGTTCTGTAGCAGCACTTGCCAATTTCTAGCTGCTCCTTCTTACAAAATGGCCATATGTCTGTTTAGAGGTGAAAGATCAGACCCTATGACAGGGAAAAGAATAATGGTGCTAATGCTATGGTTGAACACCTCACAAAGCCTCATGTGTGTATCCACCATTGTAGCAATCAGTGTCCTGAAGCAATGACTGGCTTAACCCCTTAGCAATTGCTTTCACAAAGCTCTGAGTATATAACTTAAGGTTAAAGTTCTTTGGAAAATCAACCCTGCTGCAAACAATTCAGCACTGTTGGATTTTGTAGATTGATACAGGGTTCTCTTCTCAATCTTTGGATTTATGTTTTTTTGTTGTCTTGAATGAGCCTGTAAAATCAGTGGTACTTGTGCTGCTTCTATGGCAGGGAAATATTTAAAAAAAATAAGGATTATGTTCCCAAGAGCAGTGGGATACTAGGACAATCTGACCACCAGGGTTTAGCTATTTTAACACAAAAGCAGATAGTGTATGTGTGTTTAGAATACCATAGTATAATTATCTAAAATGTTCTTTTACACCTTCAAAGTCTCCATAGTTACTCGATGCTTTGAAGTCATGTTTGTAATCCATGCCTAATCTTACCAGTGATCCAGAGATCGGTATGAAGAGTGCCTTATTGTGATTTGTCTTGCTAATTATGGCAGCGTAAGAACCTTAAAAAAAAAAAAAGTGGAATGTAATGAATATGTTCATGTAAACTGATCAGATCCTATTGTGATAACCGATTTGTTTTTATGAAGCGCTATTGATTTTATTTTGTTTGTATAGAGGGCTATTGATTACTTAGCATTGTACACTGAATTGGTCACACATTCAGAGATAATCTGCAGCACTTTCCCTCTGGATCCTTTTTATTCTTCACATGTACAAGTGCAAGACTCTCACTATTTATAAAACGTGTGCAAACTTCAAAATATCAGTGAAATTCACCATTTCTTTCTACCCAAAAAGCAATGTTTTCACAAAGTCCTATCATAATTACAGTAAACCACTACACGTTTTTTCACCAAACAGCGGAGGCACAAAAATTTGCATATTTTTTGCTAATATCCTTGCTGAACACCAAATAGATATACAATGTAATGTTCTATAATACTTGGCTGTGCGGTCTCTCACAGTGAAACTCCTAGTCCCAGTTTACCCTTCCCCAGCTTACTTTATAAAAGGTTGCTAACATACAAGAAGGCTACAACAGGCCACTTAGTTTCTTGGCTGACCCTGGCCTAATGGATTTTCTCTCTTTACATTTCTGTTGAAATAATTAGAACTTTGCTTGGAGCAGATCAAAAGGCTCAGATGCTGCAGAAATCTGCCATTTAGCAGTGCAATATGAAAGGTACAGATGGAGCACAATTCGGTGCAGTTTTCCTTGGTTGATGTAGATCCACAGAAAATCCGTTGGGTCTATTGAAAAAAGTGCTATTGTTATCATACATTTTTTCAAATAGCTTCATCTAATGGTTAAAAATCCTAGTCCATATTTACAATGTGCTTTATTTAGTTTTCTTTTTGTAATCCTTGTTATCCTTATAACTATCAGCTTTGTCATAGGGATGTATAATAAACAGTCTGCACATAGCAAATGAAACCGAGAAATCTTAAAAAGCCTCTTCTCATACTTGTTGCTGAGTGTATATTCTTCATTTCTTTCTGTACCCGAATGAAACAAATCCCAACTTAAGTCAAAGGTGCCTGCAATATTCATAAGTGGAAAACAGCCTACAATTTATACGAAGAATAATATCTATATATCTTGAATACATAATAACAGGGGAACTGATTTCTTAGAATGGAGGCACATCTTATCGAGGGGATCATATTATGCAGGGGAAAAAACAGAATTAATGGATCCTTCTGCTGGCCAGAAGCAGTGACATGTGTCTTTGTTGTTTCTATGAACTGTATACTAAGCATTTCCATAAGAGTACCAAGGAATTAGATAAGCCTCCATAGTAAGCACAGGTTCTTCACTTTCTGTGACATTCTGCTGGAGCTATTTACCAAATAAATAAGTGTTCACTCAGTGATCGCTACATTTCCTCAATTTCCTTAGTACATCCATCTTGCAAATATACTACAGTAGAACCCCAAATTTACGTTTTTCAGGGGACCAGGAAAAACATATAAAATCCGGGAAAATGCAAAATAAGGAAAATGTATTAAAGCCAATTATATGTAAAGTATTCCATATTCTAAAACAAAAATCTGTAGCCTATTAAGCAGAATCTGCACCTTATACAGCCGTTTTAATGGAGGACTTGCATTTGTGTTGAGTAGTTACAAATTTGCTTTTGCTTGCGCAATTCTTGCGGTATTTTGTCAGCTCCTGGAGAGGCGCACATGGGCAGTGTGAAATATGAGGTTATAATGGTGCAACAGATTGGCATCTGCAATCGCAAGATACGGAGGAACATTTAACTCCTAAAATAAGTATTTTGATCTTAAAATTAAGCAATTTGCTAGGGAGAGGCTTCATAAAAACTACACAAAATGTGGGAAATGGAAAACCTGGGGATAGAGCCCATAGAGATGCATTAAAATTGGTGGGAATGCAAAAACAAAACGGCGTAAAAAACAAGGTTTCAGCTTCTCAATAGCAGCAATGATCCAGAACTTCAAACTTGTCACAGGGAGTCACCATCTTGGAAAGTGTCTGTGACAGTCACATGCTTAGTTGGCTCTGAGCAGCTGTTGAGAAGCTAAGCTTAGGGGTTGTTGCTAATTATCCAGTAGAAAATGAGGTTGGCCTTTAATATAAACTGATGCTACAGGACTGTTTGTTAAATTTTGATGCTAATTGCACTTTGTATTCTGTGCTGCCATGTAGTAATTATCTGTATTAAGTACTAATCAGCCTTATATTGTGACATTTATTTTCTATGTGTACTGAGTGGGTCCTTAAGCTCAGTAAGTGACAGCAGCACAGAGCATGTACAGTGAATAGAAGAAAAGAATATGGGGAGCTACTTGGGCTAATTTTGAGACACAGATCTTCCCTGCTAAAGGGTTGTGGTTGCTGTGGGCTGGTACAGAAACCCAAAACATAATGTACAATATTTCTAGCCTACTTCTTTAGTTAAACTTTAGATGCTATTACTTATTAATCTATTGTAGTCTAAATGGGCTCATTGAACATTGGATAAATTAAAAATACTCAGAAGGGGTGTTACAGAGTTTATAGAAAGTCTTTACATTGTTCACACTTCTCACATGTGGGTCTGATCCTCCTCCTTTAAAGGAGAAGGAAAGGTTAAAACTAAGTAAGCCTTATCAGAAAGGTCCATCTAAATATACCAGTAAACCCCCAAAGTAGTGCTGCTCTGAGTCCCCTGTCAAAAGAAACACATCATTTCTTTCCTTCTATTGTGTACACATGGGCTTCTGTATCAGACTTCCTGCCTTCAGCTTAAACCTCCTTGCCCTGGGCAAGAGCATGCTCAGTTTGCTCCTCTTCCCCCTCCCCCTCCCTTCTCTACTGTAACCTGAGCCCAGAGCAGGGAGAGACTCAGGCAGGAAGTGATGTCACACCATGTTAATACTGCAGCTCCTATCCTAAACAAACAGAGAGTTTCTAGAGCTTTTTACTCAGGTATGGTAAAACATTCTACAGAATAAATATAGCATTCTAGCTTGCACTATTGCAGCTAATCTATTGGCAATAAAATGCCTCTGTAGCTTTCCTTCTCCTTTAATAGATCTATTTGCAACAAAGGAAACTGCCCAAATTGTTATTAAATGATGTATGGATATTTTTGACACAACTTGTATAAATAATATTACATTTCAAGCACTTATATACAAAAAAATTATATAATATAGACAATTGTATTCATGATTAAGTGCCATAAAAAAGAAATGGCGTTGGTTCACAGACACAAATTGGAGGGTAATGTGTGCTGGCATCCACAGTGGTTAAGGCATTCGTTTATAAGTACCAAGACCGAACCAAATCAGAAATTTTTCTAGTGCTCCAGAAGTGAGGCATTCATTTTGAATAACTATCTTTATGTGGATATTAAGGAATGGAATTCAGGATATAAGGGACAACAAGGGGAAGAGAGAGGAGTCAGAGGACACAGAAAAGTGCAGTGGTGTGAAAAGAATGACAATGTGAGGGACAGAGTATACACCTGGATACAAATGAAAGAGATGAAGTGATGTGCTGGGGTGCAAAAGAACTTTCAAAGTAAAGAAAGGGATTTTGTGAGAAGGGTAAATTCATTTTAAGATGTAGTTGATTTATTGAGGCAAAGACACATATAAAGTTCTATCTAAGGTTCTGTATTTGTGCATTTGTACTCTATGTGCTAGAAGAGCTGATTTTCTGGTTTGAAAACCAGAAATTTCTGCTCTTAAAGTTACCAGGAGCAACATTTTTGCCACCCCTGGTAACCAGCAGGGCGCTGCCATCTGAGGCGAGTTTCTTAACTCACCTCATTGGTGCTGCGGCACTGGTGATACAGATATTTGTGAGAGCTATAAGGCATAAGCTGACTGAATAACAACTGTCAGAATTTATAGTTTGCAATGTCCAATGCATTCATAAAAGATAAATCTGCAATTACAGATGTGCAAAAATGATATAGAAATATCAAACACCTAGTGCCAATGGATTGACTTCAAGCCAGCTCCCCCCATTTTACATAGGTCAGTTTTATTTAATCCTATTGGGTGGAGGGTGGTGCAGGACTTTTTGACTAGAATAAAGATAATTTAAGGGAACATGGTCAAGGGAAGAAGTTACCTTTGGAAGCACTAAGCAGACAAACAGAATAAACAGGGGTAACATGGACCTTTTAAGCAGAGTGTTTTGGTGCATGCTTGAGCCATCAGAAATCATTGAGCTCCACACTGTAATTTATTGGTTGCTCTCCTTGCAGAATACTTTAACCTTTTTTTTAGATCCCTTGTGAAGGACTTTTTAATGAATGAGTCTTCAAGCATTTCTTGGCCTAGCACTTCTCTTGCCATAGGGTGTCTAAAAATAGAGGGAAAAGAGTTGGGCCACTCTTGGACAAAAGACCTGGGAATCACAGAAGTGATCAACTAGTTGTGTCACAGGATGACAGAAGTGTGAAAGTGAAGACAGTCTCTAAAATAACACAATCTGTGAGCTACAACATTTATCGGGGTTGTAAATTGTTCTTCCTATGAGTGTACTGGGTAATTGGGAAGAAATAATACAGAAGCACAAATCTGATTACCAATAAGAGTGCAGACTGTACTACAGGGTCACAAGAAATAAAAGTTTTATGCAGAATGCCTTATACAATACAACTGGCCTTGTTGCAATCCTAGTTTCAGCTTATTATGACTTCCAATTAGGTTCTGATCATATGTCAAAATGGCATGTTTCTTCTTTGAACCTTAAAAATGCACACAACAATTGTAAAATTAGCACTGTAATAATAATAAATGTTATTATATCATTTTCTAAGTTATATCATTTGCTTTATCTCTGTCAAGTAAGTAGTCTTTCTTATTTAAAGTATTTTCCATTTTTTTAATTGAGACCACTGTGGGTTACATTGCTGAATGGACGCCCTGGTTCTGTCAGATGTAGTGTTAATCTTGTAATTTGTCTTATGATACTATTGCTGCTAAATATACATAGAATTTCACTGATATATCAAGGTATACTTTATTATATTTTACAAGGACTGCCATACTTGGGCCAGTACATGCCTCTGTATATACACTTTTCTGCGTATGAGATTGATGCTGTCCCACCGATTGTTTCTTCTGAGCGAGGCAGTAGACTGCAATGGAGCTACCTTCTTTTATACCATTAGATGGTGACGTTTTAGTTGAGTCAAAATGCATGGCATCTTGTGTTGACAAGTCTAACTACAACGACTCTGAATAATTCTATATGCATATTTTATGCTATACATGAATACTTTGGTATTTATGTGGCACTATATAAGTCCTTCTTATACATTGGGTAGAGTAGATTTCCCCTTTGCAAAGCATTAAGAGGTGGGGACTTTACAAATGACCTATAGCACTGTTTTCAGTTAGCTGTTGCCTATTGCTGTTTGTGAAACATGAGATGGATGGTATTGATAAGCAATCATCTCTGTGTTCTGTGCTGTCATATACAATATATATCTCTATCCAATCTTATGGCTATTTAACATGCTTGTAACTGTAATGTACAGTATGTAGGCTAGTTTCACTTGCTGGCCCAGACTTTGCTGAATGCCAGTCAATGGATCTGAAATAAACTCAAGCCATACCTCTATTAATCATGCAGTTTAATAAATGTTTGAACATTGTTGTCACTAGTTTGATACATGTTTAATACATTGCACATTTGTCTCTACTTTTCCATTCAAATAAAAGTGCAAAGCAGTAAAAAAAAATCTGCCTGTACAGCTTTAAAAAATGCCTCTCCATTCTAAACTCGTAGTTTGGTAAATAACTCCGTAATCCAGCCGCATTGTACACATTTCCAGAAATGATTCCTGCTCCAATCTACATAAATTACTGCTAACAATCATAATGCAATTGGATCCCTTTCACTCCCTGCACTCTGCACAGGCGGCTTTCATAATGACCCAGCCTGCCTTTGCAAGATAAATTCCACAAATCTATAAATTCAAGCCAGGCACATTCCCCCCCAAACGAGCAGTGTTGGGTTTGCTCTTATCCAAAGGCAATGGCTTTTTTTCCCTGTCCATTTTATGCATGAGCTGGCCTGAAATGCAAATGCCCTTGAGGAGAAGAAGTAACGCAAAATTTATTAAGATGAACTCAGCTAATAAAATCAACTGCTAATCGCATGAGCTGCCTGAAATGAAAATGAAAGTGGCATGGTGCTCTCATGATGATTTCCATTAACTGCCTCCACAAAAAGCTTGCCTAGACATTTACATCATGTTGTTGATAAAGGTACATTCATAAACCACTATGGACGTATTGATTTACCTATGCACGTTCATATAAATACATCTATATATATCCGTGCTTTGGTGTTTTGATGAATGGTGACGTCACAAGTTGTCAGTATCAGAGAATGATTTCAGAGTTTGGGGTGGTTTTATAGAATAGAAGGAACATTAACCCTGGATCCAGAGCTATCACTGAATAGTGCAGCTAGTTGTGACTGCTTTGTGTCCCACACAGCAGCTGCTGACAGTCTGGGGGGAACAAAGCAAGATGTAGCACCAACTTACAGTTGGGGCTCCTAGCAGCCTCTGACTGTGAAAGCTTGTCAGGGTTGCTTAATAAATTTGTCTTCACCAAATAATATCAGATTCACCAATTAATATCCATTATTTCTGATCACCTTTCCATCTGTGCCTCTATTCTAAAATACAATTTGCTCTTCTCATTTCTTCTTATATCCTTCATCAGATCTGTTTTCCTTTTTTACTTCCAATCTCTGTTTTTTTATTTCCCTCCTCTCTCGCCTCCATGATCTTTGGTCTGCCTTTCTTGTTTTTTTCTTCTTGCATATCTCCAGTAGAAGCAGAGCAGTCATAGTGGGAGTTACATATATGGCCCTTTCATTACTGGGGCCGAACATTTATAATTTCATGTAAGTCATGTCTTCTTGAACCAGGCTCTGTAGTGTGATTCTATATTCCGATTATGTTTACATGACTTGTATGTGTGCTCTTTTTTTATTCCCACAGAATAAAAAGCAACTTAGTAAATTCATTACTTTCCGTGATTGCTTTTCCAAGTGATGCCTTGTAGCAAAGTAAGCAATTGTATTCACTCTGGGGTGTCTAACAAACTGGCACCCCAATGCATTTTACTTTCCCTGTACTTAAATTGACTTTGTAGGCTAAAGGCACTTGCACATGAAGCATTTTACTGCCGGTGCAATTTCCAGCTTGCTGGATATATGATTGCACCCCAGGGTTTTGTTGATGCCCATGAAATCTTTACCTCTTATGTAAAGGATGTAATGGCAACAATTTGCCCAGATGCAGTAGTCCATAACAACCAATGAAAATGCTTGTTTTTTATGAGGTGATCAATAAATGCTACCTGTTTGTTGTTTACTATAGGTGAGTAGACTTGTAGCAGATTTGGGCCCCAGAAGTTTCAGTTGAGGCAGCGTAGGTGGTTATTAAGGGTGAGGACAGTGAGGTTGTACCCTGCCGGATGATGTTGTGATGGCAGAGTCTATTATTGCTTTTAAGAGCAGCGAGGATGATTTCTTGAACAAATATAATAGGCATAATAAGCAGAACACGCATAATATTGCTTAATAGTGTTCTTAAGATCTATAGTTTGTTTAGGTATCAGTATATATAGTTTATATATGTACAATGGGGTTAGTTTGATGGGGTTGACCATGACGAACTTCGGTCTTCCTTCAACCCATATAAACCATGGTCCTATGTATGTAACTATGTAATATAGCCTGAAGAAGAAATTTCAAGCATTTTGACTATGGCCCACTACACTGAAAACTGTGCAGTTGGCAAATGCTTGCAATCACCCTATATGCCATAGTTCCACTAAATCATAAACCTGTTTGATATTTCTTGCTGTCCTGGTAGGGCAGTCACACCCTGCATAGTTTTGTTTTAACTTAAGGGTTATAGCACAGCATTTTGAACATCACTACTTACAATACAACAGCTGCAGGTCACCTGGTATCCACTACCAGCATCTGAAAAGGCTATGTCCTAAAGGGTTTTTATTAGCTAGGCAATTTAAAGGAAGAAAAGTGCGACTCATTTCCCAGAATGCTTGTCTTACATATACAAATAAGGGGGAGTATTTTGCCTCCCCATTATATAAATGTGCTTTTCTGTGTAACATTAACAAATAATTTCCTGGGACCAGTGGGTTTTCTGGATAAGGGGTATTTCTATAATTTGGATCTCCATACTGTGTCTACTAAAAACATCAAACATTTAAATAAACCCAATAGGATTGTTTTGCTTCCAGTAAGGATTCATTATATTTTAGGATCAAGTACAATATACAGGTAAGGGACCTGTTATCCAGAATGTTTGGGACTTGGGGTTTTCCTGAAAAGGGGAAAAAATTGGCTCTCCATACCTTAAGGCTACTAAAAAAATCATTTAATTGAATAACTGCATTCTGTCTATTTGCACAAAATTATACAGTTTTGGCAACTGCATTAATACCTGCATATGAACCCACAAGCTAAACCAAATGAGTTGCAGAACCGAAAAACACTGTCCATAGTGTAAGAAGTATAATCTACTGGAAAATCATTCACAAGTCCCCAGTTATTTCATTTGACGTGCCGTTCCTTGAATTCCATACCATGTCACTGGCATAAATATTTATTTAACAGAATAACAAGGTGTAGCACCAGTCAGATTGATATTCAATAAAATACTTGTTTGTACTTGCACTTGTCTATACTTGTGCGTTGATATACCTTTTGCACCCGTAGGCTCAAGGAATAGTGAACTATGGCAAAATGAAGCCCTGTTCTTTACACTTGCCTTGAGTAGGAGGTCATTCCAAGGCTGCAGTATACCCACATTGATGTCTCATAGCTAGTGCTAGATTAGGTATGCACAAATCTGGTGGTAATTGAATCATATGCAATTTTATATGCAGTAACTCACTCAGCAGAGATAATAACAATGCTCTATTATGGTGACTGGTGCTGCATATTTGCACTGAGCCTAGAGAATCGCTTTAGGAAATGAGCCTTATTTTATGAAAAATAGTCTTATTAAGAAAGAAGAATATAGTGCTGAATCTTTATTCCTATCCAATCAAAATGTGGTTAGGCCTCAACTAAAATTGATTCATCACTGTGAGAGCAAAATTGCCTAGTTAGTAAAATATGATGCTAGTTGTGGTGGTGTCATTGTGGGCTTCCTATAGAGTGCCTTTATACAAATATAACTGCCTTTTAATACAAATATAACTGATTTTTAATCTGTGACATTCCTACTATGGGAGAATGTAATAAAAGTTTGACTATACACAGATAAAGCACGTTACATTTCTCAATGTCAACTGCGGTGAGTAGCAGTGGTTACATGACATATGTAATTAATATGCAATTCTCAAACTGATCTTGACAGATTGATTAGATAATGTACATACGAGTGAATAAGAACTGTTTCCATGATAGCTGATACAAACATTTCAGATTATTCCTGCATTGCATTTCTTAGTTGTGGATTAAGAAGATATTTACCCAACCATGGGCCCCAGATTTTGTAGAATTTGGTGGGGACTCCTCTTTTTATATATATTAATTGTTCTATTCTACAGATATCTTGTAGGGTGGCTAGGTTCCTCCAGTTTTGCGTGATTCGTTTTTTTTGCCAGCAGGAGAGACTCATGTAGAAACAGGGACTGGTTGTAGCCCAAACTTAGGCCTTGAAATGAAGCTACTGTAAAATACACCTTTTGGGGGGGTTCTTTGTAGTGTAACCTGCATTATTGATTCTAATGTGGTCACAATTTCAGCTTTCCTGAAGTTTACTGCCATATATTTTTAACTCCACTGTGTTTTACTTGCCAGTGAAAAGGTGTCCTTTCACTCCATTCAGACTGGTGTTTAGGCTACAGCTGTGGTCATAGTCTTTTCACTTAAAAGTGGTGTGAATTTACACATACACATGTTGCTTTCATCCTTGGGAATCAGGACAAGTCCGTCTAGGTACAAGGCCAGGAGCAAAACCAACAGCTAGATGGGTATCAAATCTATGGGATTTTTGTGAGGGCTGGATTTCCACCTCACACAGAAGGGTCTCTAACGTGAGTAATTGGGAAATGTTGAATACTCTGTGTAGATTCCGTGTATTATTGGTTTGTCTCACTGCAAAATTAATCTTTGTGGACAATAAAACACCTTCCTGTGTGATAAACTTTTTGTTTTAGTGCTATTGGTGAGGCCACTGGTTTGTCGGAATGTTTCATGTAGGAGACAGTAATGCCATGTTCTAATTTCTTACAATAAGAAATATACAGAACTTTGGGCAAAGGTGACCTAATATCAAGCAGAAGCCACAACATTAAATAAAATCTAAATCTTAATAAAATCCTAAAATGTCTAAATCGATGTGAAGTCATAGTTTTGTTAGGCCTTACCTAAAAGTTGAATGGGGTGTATAGAAAATGTACCTAAATCTCAAGAGTTACCAGAAGAAAATAAGTATTGATTACGGGATCTGAGGATTCAATTTGAGATATGAACAAAGACTTGACAACGCAGATTTGTTTTAATTAGAAAACAGGCACCTTAGAGAGCATGATTGATCCATACACATACACCCAAGGTCAGAGCAGACAATTCCCAGAACTACAGAGGTGACACAAGGCCATCCCTCAAGGTCATAAGAAAGGAGGTTTAAATATCAGCAAATAAAGGGCTCCTTTACATTATTTTCCATTTGTATTTGTCTAGTGAATATATTAAATGCTGAAAAAATACTTATTTTGCAAGTGGTTTATTTTCCCAGTTTCTATGGATGTGTTTATCAACCAACTTGCAGTTTTAGGCCTGTGGCATACATGGCACTTTTTTTTAAGCCATTTTCCCTCCAGCCATGTTTTTCAGCACCTGAAAAAAGAGTCAACTAAGATACAGAGGCAAAAAAAAGTGTCATCTTACTACCCCCTGCTGCCTTCAGACATGAAAACCTAAACACCTGAGTGTTTCACTGCTTGTGCTTTCATTTTTTTTAATTGGTGATGTTGATGTATTCTAATACTATTATGTTCACCACATTATACATGTGACTTTTATAAGTGCCATTTTTATCTATCTTTTATCCATTAAATCTATGTTTGTGACATAATGAAATGCCTCCTATAGCAGGAATATTTGAAAAGCTTCTAATTGTTTTTCTTTTTAAAATGCATCCTTCATATTTCAAAATGATTTATTTTTGATTCCCGATGAATGTATACTCTTTTAAGATAGCGTTACATTGTTTGGTTGCTCGTAGCTGGTTCCTGCCTTGTGAGGCGATACTTTTAGAGTTAGGGATTTACTGAAGTAGAAAGATCAGGGTATCTAGCTAGCCCTAGTATTATTAGTGCTTCTTATTCCAAAGTCCCTCAGATGTGACAAAGTAGGACAAAAATAATCTTTAATTCATAAGGGCCTCTTCTTCTAAGGAGGGTTTCCTTGGATGGCCAGTACAAAGTACATCCCTATATTTCCTTATATCACATATTTGCAAATATCTGCATATAATTTTATTGTATTTGTAGAATTTGTATTGCAAATTGAATGCACTAAACACCATGATTCCATGTCTACTGAACTGTTCTTCTATAACAACTCTATGCTGATTGAGAGTAATAATTAATGCTTTATATCTTTCTATCTTTCCATATCATGCCCCAGGGGATTAGCAGGTAGCATAGAGCTGTCTTTCTATTCTAATAAATTAGCAAGCCAGATGTGCATTATGATCTGTCTATGGAATGCTTGTAATCTGTCCACCACAAGTATTGCCCAGCATTATTGCACATGTCTGCTTCTGCTGCCACCTAACCCATCTGGTTAAAAAAAAGTTGCTTGATATAAAAACTACAGATAGGCTGTTAGGTAATCTGTCGACCGTTTAACTACGCAAATCCTTCAATTGATGTTTTTCCTGATGGCATTATTGTATGGAAAATTACGCTCCGCATTAGTATCTCTCTTAAATGTTCCATTATTTGGCGTACAAAGGCTTGAAAAAAAAAAAAATCAGTGACCATTCCTTCCCTGTGAATGGACTTTGCCAACTTGGATCACACCATTTTCATCAGAATAGAAACCCGTCCATAGAAAGAAGGTGGTCACTCTCTAGTGACCAGCTCTAGTGACCGCTGCCTAAATCTTCATTGTGGATTAGAAAACAAGCCCTAAACCAGCAGGCATCTTTAGCATAAACCACAGATACACTGTTGTTAAGCAGAATGTAGCATCCCTATGTACCATATGACTCATTTCCACTGCTAAACCTCTCTGTGTGGTTTGCACGTTGCACCTTTGCACTTGCAAAATCTTTTTTTATATGTAATATGTTTTTTGCTTTGTTTAAATTGCCTATAACCACAATCCCACATACCCTCACTTGCAGCTTTATTTATGTGTAGGCTTAAACCTTTAAGCAATTAAAGAAGATAGTCAACCCAAAAAAGAATTGTTTGCCTAAGAAAAGAAAACATAATTCTAAGCAACTTTGCAATATACATTCATTACCATTTTCTATGGTTTGTAAGTTATTTGTATATGTATTGCTGTTGAAAGCAGAGTTTGTCCCTTTTTATTCTCTGCACTTGTGGCTCAGACTGTTGATACAATGTAAGACAAGGCAGCTGTTAACAGACCTGTCTTTGCTGGGGAACTAAGACTTTTGCAACATTTGTTTAAAAAGTAACAACCAGGAGTTAAGCAAATGCTGCTTTCAATAGCAGTTGTTTTTACAAATACTGAACATTTTTAATAAATGTATATTGGAAAGTTGCTTAGAATTATGTTTTATCTTATTAGTCATATTGTTTGGGGGGAGATAGACTTGTCCTTTAACTTTTTTTGTTGTTTTTTTTTACATATACAGGGTAGAAATAAAGAGTCCAAGACTGTCCATGCTGTTGGACAATTATCCATTCACATGTTTGAGGGCAGGTTATTATAAAACAATGATGTTTTAATAAGAGGTTCATGGTGATTTATGTACATCCAGCTTTATATTATGAAATTGTATGTGAGGTGAAATGAATAATTTTCCTTTTCACTGTTAAATTTTAGTGCATTTTTTAAATCATTATGGGATCCGTCTGGCTGGCTGCTCAAGCAAGGTAAAATGCAATGGCATCCATAATACTTTCAATGGCACCATCAGGCTCATTTGCTAACGCAGCTAAAAATTTCCACTTGTGCTGTAACCCATAGCAACCAATTGGAAATTAGCTTTGACTGGTCTGCTTTAGTTAGAATAATGAAAGCATATGTCTAATGTGTTGCAATGTGTTTGTAAATGAGGGCCAGTGCCCAATGTTTTTAAATAATAATGATAGAATGCTTCAATGGCTTTGCCAGACAATAACTTCTGAATAACACATCACCCTGGCTTGCTTGTCTCAGCACATCAAGCCGTACAAAATGTGCAGTGAATTCAAAATCAAGAACTGGACAGTACAATATAGCGTACATATATATATATATTGGTAAACACTCGCACTCTAATCCAGACTTAAATTTACTGTTGGTGCTGGGTCAAAAGTTCAAGCATGTAGCAATTAGACAGGGACCCGCACACCAATGTTGAGTGAAGAAAATTAGTTTTTATTCAGGGATGCACAAGTTTGAATAAAAACTAATTTTCTTCACTCAACATTGGAGTGCGGGTCCCTGTCTAATTGCTATATGTATACATATATTATTATATATAATATTATATTTATTTTAAAAAATCTTTTTTTTTTTTGGCTGAATAGGTCCGTTTTCAAACGAAATTCGAATCGTACAAATCAAAGTTTTTCCCCAAAAAAATCAATTGACTCCAGATTCTAGGAGGCTCCTATAGGCCAAAACAGCAATTCGGCAGGTTTTAGATGGCAATTGGTCGAAGTTGAATTTTTAAAGAGACAGTACATGATAAATTTCGAACTTCAAATCGAATTTGGACTATTCCCTGTTCGAAGTACACAAAAATTAGCTTGAAATTCGAATTTTTTTCATTAGAATTTTCACTTCAACCTTTAAATCTGCCCCTTAATGTTGCACTACTTGGATTTAACACAGTGGTTCTGAAACTATGTCCCAGTGGGGAAGAATACAAGTCTGAATGGCAATTGAGACTGGGGGCGTGATTGTTACTGTCTTGCATGCCTCTGGAATGATGGTGAGTCACTGTTGAGACAATGTTTCCATACACATATAACCTTGTTTTTAGCAGAGAAAGTCTAACCAAATGTTTGACCCCATAAAAGGACCAGAGCCAATCTTCAATCTAACAGAGCCATAGGTCTGTGGCTAGCAAGGGAGTGGGTGCAAGGCTATAGATAAGCTTCATAACTTGTTCCTAAAGAGCCAATATCATTGAATATATGGGATATGAAATAAAAACTTTATTCTGTTTTAACTGTGCTTGAAGCTAGCAAGTCTGGGAGGAACAGTTTATCTCATCTCTGGGAATGTTGTAATTACTGGGAAAGGAAGCTGCTGGGTAATATTGTATTGTGCCACTTCTTGCAATTCTCTTGGACTGATAAGGAGAAAAAAATGCTCTCTCTCAATAAATAAATAAATGACTGATGTGCAGTACAGAAGGGAATTTTTTTTTTTTAATAACTAGCATTCCATGAAACACTGAAGATTGCTCACATTCTATAGTTCACTAAAATAGTTTAAAGAATTATTTGTCCCCTTTTTACAGATATTCATAAGCATTGGTAGGGTAAAGCATTAGGGGTGCACACTTCAGGTCATTTACCCAGTGTACTTGGTCTCATTAACCACTGGAAATTGAGCCAATTATAAGTTAACTTTTAAATTGGCCTTCATTTTTTTAATAGCTTTTGAATTATTTGCCACCTTCTTCTGACTCTTTCCAGCTTTCAAAATGGGGGGTCACGAACCCCATGTAAAAAATGTAAGGCTACACATTTATTTCTGTTGCTTCTTTTTATTACACATTTTTCTATCCAGGCCCTCTTCTCTTCTTATTCCAGACTTGTGTTTAAATCAATGCATGGTTGCTAGGGTTATTTGGACCATAGCAACAGGATTGCTGAAATCACAAACTGGAGAGCTGCTGAATAAAAAGCTAAATAACTCAAAACCCGACAAATAATAAAAAAATTAAAACTAATGGCAAATTGTCACAGAATATCATTCTCTGCATCTGCTCCTCACTTCCTGTTCTTCCATTTGTTTAGATGATCACCCCGAATGAGTGAAAGAATGAGTGAAAGAATACAAAGTTGGCCATACATGTTTATGCACTCCCCCACAATGCAGTATCTGTCCATTTAGTCCACATGCAGCTTGTCTATGGCCCTATTGATGCTGACTTTGTATTTAATATATACTGAGTCCAGCTTAAACTTTTTCTTAATTGGCTGTTATGGAGGTTGCAACTTCCTACTTGCAAGCAAGCACCTGCTCAAACAATACAATGCCAAAGACGTGCATTCTTATTCTAATTTCAGAAAATGCAAAGAGCCAGCTATATACTGCTTTCAGTAGCATTTATGTTTACAAGTAACCAGTGGCATAACTACTGGGGGTGCGATTGCATCCAGGCCCATACTCCCTTGGGGCCCACCAGAGTCGCAATATGTTATATTGCGGGCGGAAGGGCAGACCAGAAGTGTGCTGACGTGTGATTCCGAGGGGGACTCCTGGGCAGGTCTGGGCTTCAAAATAGACACTAGAATTTCCCAGAACCCACAGATTGGCAGTCTGGACCTGGGTACATATCCTGCACCCGGACCTGCCATGGCTAGTTACGCCACTGCAGTTTTTGAGTCAAATCCACTTTAAAATTAATGTACAGGCCACAATGCAAAAAAATCTGCCTTTTCTATGCTCATCTGTGCTTCTAGTACTGTAATGGCTAGCAGACAGAGCTGCATGATGTACATCAGTACAGCATGCTAGGAATGAAAATGGCTGATACTGCTAGTTTTATAAGTGGAAAATCCCATGCTCCATTTGTAAATGGGGTCATAATTACTCTTAATATCCTGGTACTCTGAAGTGGTAACACTGGCTTATTGATTGTGCCTTGTGCAATATGTTACCAGGCCATCTCCGGTTCAGTCCCTCAGGGCATAATCTTCTCTCAGAATACATTAAAAATCTACTTGGAGCAAAAAGTTGGAGATTTTGTTTTGTATGACTAAGCGAGCGTTTTGCTGCTGCAGAAACACTGCAAAGAACTAGCTGCATTTATTATTTTTAATGAATTTACTTTATTATGTGTTTTTATTATTATTATTATCCCGGTATCCCTCTGTAGCCCATCTGAACTGTGTGAGGAGGGCATACAATATATTGTTATGTGGGACTGCTCCCATTATATTGGGTAGATTAGCTCTTGGGTATAGTCATGTGAAAGGCTGGCAATGTTTCACTACTGGTAATCTCTTGTCTCCCAGACTGCCCTTTGCTTGCAACCGTGGCTATCCTAGTGCAGCTCTACGCGGCCACTCATTTTATTCAAACTGTTTTATCTCGTATAGATCTGCATAGGAAATAACGTTTCGAGTCATCCTGACAAGTAAGAGCCAATGCAATTTAAATCCCAAGCGCTGTAACAATATCCCTGGCTGGAGAGATGGGCTGTCAGCACACTTTACAGCCCTGAACATGTCAAGCAGGAATGGCAATTTTCACAATAACTGAAATTCTGTATGATAAGAGAAAATAATTACATTACTAAATAAGCCCCTGTGTTTTAGATGTGTATCATTATGAGTCCATTTAAAGACATCTGAGCAGAGTAAATCAGGTCACTGTAGGGGACTAAACCAGAGGTCAAATGGTTTTGGGAGGGGGTCACTGATTGAGTTAAAAAGCTTATCCTACATTAGCAGCTGCCCAAAATGTAAAATGTAACAACTGTGACAGGCAGTTCAAGGATTCACTGTTTTATGGCATACACATTATTATAAATTTATGAGAACAATATATATTGACCTATCCATTTACATAAGGGTCTGTGTGTGTTTAAGAGAATCTATGGGTAGAGACAAAATGTGTATACTCTGCAGTGACTTTCTTTCCTGACCCCTGCACTTAAATATCACTCTGTGCTTTCATGTATTTATTTCCAAAACCTTTAAACAGAAGGTAGCATTGATATGTATTGTGAGAGTGCTGACTGCTGTGGCTTGAGGTCCTGTTCACACTTAATGATCAGCCCTGTGTGTGCGTGTCCAGTATGGAAACCAGATTTAAATAATATGCTTTGCTGCATCATTTATGAAAGAAAGATGGTAGGTTGGACTGTTTATGCACTTTCCTAGGAACAGATATATAAAATATAAACAGTTTGATTCACCAAACCCATTTCCATATGTTTCTGAATAATCTGAATTTAGTCCATCCAACTCAATGATGCTTTTGAATCTTCTGTCTGATGCTGCTACGCCATTCCCTGGACCCTGCGTTTACCTCCTACACTTGGACTGGGGCCAAGGTGGAGGTGGATCTTTATCTTATACTAAAAGAGCCAAATCCCTGCTCAAGGGCAGAGACACATGGTCAGATTCGGGGGGGTTAGTCGCCCAGCATCAAATCTCCTCTACTTCGGGGCGACTAATCTGCCCGAACTGCCTTCCCCTTCCATCCTGCCGGCTAAAATGAAAATCGCTAGCGGGATGGCACTTGCAGCGATTCGTTATCCGGAGTTGCCTCACTTGGAAACTTCAGGTGACTTCGGAAAATGAAGCGCTCTGAGTGCCATCCTGACGGTGATTTTCATTCTAGCATGCAAGAAGCCAAAGGAAGGCAGTTTGGGGATCTTAGATTAGAGGAGAGGAGATTTGTCGCCGGGTGACTATTTTCCCTGAATCTGACCGTGTGTCTCTGCCCTAAAAGGAGCAACTTTCCAATATACATTCATTGTATATGTACAGTCATTTTATGGTTATTTGCAATGTAATTGCTATTCAAGAAAGTACCTGTCTATTTACATTCTCTGCACTCCAAGCTCTGACTCCTGAAGCAATGTTGCAAGCTGTCTAATTTAAAACTTATTGAAAGACCTAGAGGAAAACTGACTCCTGTTACATCGGAACCAAACCCTGAGAACCGAAATGGATAAACACTACTTTCAATACCAATTACATTTACAAATACATTTGAAATTAGATATTATGCAAAAGAAAAGTTTTTGGGTAGAGGAACCCTTAAAAATGGGTAGATCCACTTCATATTATGTTTAGTAAGTCTGTTATAGATCCTCTTTCCAGATTTCAAATGGGCCCACCTGCTTCCTCTATAGTTACGTCCCTGTAAAATCATTTATTATACAGTGCTGTGGAATATGTTGGCGCTTTTTATAAATATGCATTACTACTAATAATATTTTACGCCAAAGATCTAGATGATGCCTATGGCAGTTCTAGTTCTTGATATAAGGTTAGTGGTGGGCGCTAGAAGGCTTTTTGCTGTCCCTGACAAAGTGCTGCCTCAGGAAAGGTTCCTACTGTGTCTCATGGCAGAAACAACACAGGCCTGTTGTTTAATTAATTTTTAAGCTGGTATAAAAGCACAGATGCCCTGCAGACGTTGTTCTTTAGTGCTAATGCTTGGGAACATGCCCCTGTAGCAACAGCCACTGTACACAAACTACCAAAGTGAGAATGTCAGTACATGGAAGGATGCAGATGATGATCAGGCCCGGACCGGCAATCTGTTGGTTCTGGCAAATGCCAGAGGGTCTGCTATAAGGTCCCATAGAAAGTCAGTATTTAGTGGGCTGGTGAGGGCTGATTGGGCCTCTGTGTAGCTGAAATTTTAATTCTCAGTCTGGACCTGTGCAGATGTGTAAAGTAACTAACACACACACACACACACACACACACACACACACACACACACACACACACCTTACATTGAGGAAAAAACTGTTGATGTGTGTTCTCATGAGACTGCCCCAGTCAACACACACCCCAGAAATGATGACATTTCTGTTACTTCTCTGAGGCCTGCATCAAGTTGCATGAAATATCACGGAGAATTGTGCCTCACCCCCTTCAATAAAAAAAAAATGATCTGCTCATTTATTTCATTTATGGAACATAGTATTTGTACCTGGATAGAGAACTGGCTAAACGATAGACTACAAAGAGTGGTGGTAAATGGAACATTTTCTAATTGGACCAGTGTTGTTAGTGGAGTACCACAGGGCTCTGTACTAGGTCCCTTGCTTTTCAACTTGTTTATTAATGACTTGGAGGTGGGCATTGAAAGTACTGTTTCTATTTTTGCAGATGATACTAATTTGTGCAGAACTATAGGTTCCATGCAGGATGCTGCCACTTTGCAAAGTGATTTGTCTAAACTGGAAAACTGGGCAGCAAACTGGAAAATGAGGTTCAATGTTGATAAATGCAAGGTTATGCACTTTGGCAAAAATAATATAAATGCAAGTTATACACTAAATGGCAGTGTGTTGGGAGTTTCCTTAAATGAAAAGGATCTAGGGGTCTTTGTAGATAACAAGTTGTCTAATTCTGGGCAGTGTCATTCTGTGGCTACTAAAGCAAATAAAGTTCTGTCCTGCATAAAAAAGGGCATTAACTCAAGGGATGAAAACATAATTATGCCTCTTTATAGGTCCCTGTTGAGGCCTCATCTGGAGTATGCAGTGCAGTTTTGGACTCCAGTCCTTAAGAGGGATATAAATGAGCTGGAGAGAGTGCAGAGACTAAGTGCAACTAAACTGGTTAGAGGGACGGAAGACTTAAATTATGAGGGTAGACTATCAAGGTTGGGGTTGTTTTCTCTTGAAAAAAGGCTCTTGTGAGGGGACATGATTACACTTTACAAGTAAATTAGAGGACATTATAGACAAATAGCAGGGGACCTTTTACCCATAAAGAGGATCACCGTACCAGAGGCCACCCCTTTAGACTAGAAGAAAAGAACTTTCATTTGAAGCAACGTAGGGGGTTCTTCACAGTCAGGACAGCGAGGTTGTGGAATGCACTGCCGGGTGATGATGTGATGGCTGATTCAGTTAATGCCTTTAAGAATGGCTTGGATGATTTTTTGGACAGACATAATATCAAAGGCTATTGTGATACTAAACTCTATAGTTAGTATAGGTATGGGTATATAGAATTTTAATTAAAAGTAGGGAGGGGTGTGTGTATGGATGCTGGGTTTTCATTTGGAGGGGTTGAACTTGATGGACTTTGTCTTTTTTCAACCCAATTTAACTATGTAACTATGTACTATGTGTCAGTCAGACCTGGGGTAAAATAAATAGTGTCTCAGTTGCACTTGGCCTCCATAGACTGAGCCCCACAGGCACAAGCAGAGCGACATACTAGAACTATTCACATCAAGTATCTGATATTAAACACTATTCAGCATTTTGTTCCCTTATAATATTATAATGAATCAATAGAAGTGAGCAATATTTCTTTTTCGGTTTCATCCTACATCCCAAGGGGAAGAGAGAGAGATACATGAAGCAAGAAACCTCTGCACCTCTCTTTCTGGAGGTCTTGCTTGGGTACTGGCAATAAAAACGGTACAATTAGCCCAATCAGAGCGCAGATCGTAGATGTCACTGGTGAGTAAGGAGAAGGGGGAGGACTCGTAAGCCGAAGCGCAGGCAGCTGGAAGTTGCGAGCAGTGGTAGGGGCACACATGCAGGCTCCGCACAGACAGGCGCACACGCAGCGCTATTCCAGCCAAACTTTCCAGTGAATGCAGAGCGGGAGGCTCCCGACAGAAGCAGCGGGAAGGCACAGCACATGCGCTGACATAAACCACGTTAAGTAAGGCAAGAGCAAGGGAATTGCCCCTTGTGTATAGGTGGCATCTACAAGCATTCAGCTGGCACATAATCTAGCGGAGCGTGTCCATCTCGTTCCTATAGGATGTGCTGAAATCCGTATCCCCGTGTGTGTTGTTCAGCCAGTGAGTATGGGCTGCACCGGAGCTGTGTGAGTGGAGCGGGAGGAGGCAGGGCAAGTAGCACGAGCTGTGACAGACACACAGAGCAGGGGAAGAGCCGGAGGGACACGGAGGTGTCAGTGATCGTCTGTCTCGTCCCCACAGGCACCTGCAGTCTAAACCGAAAGGGCATCATTCACCCCCCAAGAGCTCCGTCCAAGCCCCCCCTCTCATTCGCGGAGACAGATATATCTATCGGGAAGGTGTGCGCAATATTAGGAAGCTGCGCCTTGGAGATTGTTCATCCGACGGAGATCTGGATCTCTTAGCGGCGTTGAAGCGATTTCTGGGAGTATTGGCTCAGTGCGGGGATTTGTGATGTTGGGAAAGGGACCATCTGCAGTATCAATGCGGCTGAACTGAAGGAAGGGGGGGAAGGCGCCCGGCTCCCAGGTAAGAACCTACTGAGGTAACATGACCATTGGACACAGCTCACTACCGTCATTATACGATCTTACTAGCCCGGCTCTTCATCCTTACATCACCTTGCTGCCCACTATAATGTGTGTGAGACATGGGCCAAATGCACCTGCACTGGTTGCCCCAGTCAATCCCTAAGCTCCTGTTTATTACCCATGTGTTTTACCCCGGTGATTCTTATGTTCTACATACTACCCTAGTGATCCCTGTGTATCACCCAACTGATCTCTTGTGTATTAGCTCAAAGATTCTTATTCCCTGTATAGTACCCTAGTGTGCTGATCATTGCCCCAAGTGATCCATATGCAATGTCCCAAGTGCCCCATGTGCCCCCTTGTTGTACCCCAGGCATCTCTGTGCCCATCTGTAGTACCCCAGTGATCTTTGTGCCCATCTCTAGTGCCCCAGTGCTCTATGTGCCCCTGTGTAGTACCCCAGTGTATTACCTATGTGTAGTATCCCAGTAATCACTGTGCCCCTGTGGATTTCATGTAGGTTTTTACATGTCCTTTGCCTGGTAGCTAGATGATACTTAGTCCCATGAAGGTGGGATTGCATCTTGCCCAGACCACCCCAGTTAAAGAGCAGCACTGCAGTAGTGTAAGAGGGGCTTTCTGACAGATCCTCCACTATTCAGGGCTGATACAACGCTAGCACACCAGCAATTCTACATAAGCACACAAGGGAAGCAAATGAGAGACGTACAACCTGCAGTCCTACAGAAGCTCTTGTACTACAACATCAAGCATTCATGTTTTGGCTTGGGTTGTAGTTCAAAACGGCTTAAGCATCACAGTTTCTAAAGCCCTTATAGTTGGGACCAGTAAGGGAGGTGAACACTGAACACCAAACAGATTTAGTGTAGGTTTATTTCATGAAGCCAGGAGAATACCTGGAGATGACCAGTGGTGTGCCAGGCTAGTACCAAGCAGCTAATTTAATTTTTGAAGAAAGCAGTGAAAATGTTCCTGTGTAGGTACTATTCCTTATGGTAGGATAGTGGACACCAAATGTCAGTGCATGGGACCAGAGTGGGAACGTGAGATGTACAGGAGGTACACGTGTGGGGAGAGCACCCCATTATCAGCATCTAATGCAGTATAGTAACTGCACGCTGGAGAACTTTATAAAAAGACACGTAAGATTTTTCACCACATTTATTTCATAATCTGCGTCTTGACATTTAGAACACATATGGATTTAATTGTCTGTGTTTGTTGGAAAAAAAGATATATATATATATATATATATATATATATACTATTTAGAATTCACATCTATTTATATCATATATCTATGCATATAAATACAGAATATTCATATACCTGTCTCCTTTCTGAGTATTTGCTGTTTGTTGGTGTTTATTTTACAACTTCTAAAAACCTTAATGGTTTTAATATTCTCACAAGAATATAGTGACTAAATATACAGTAGTCATTGTATACGTACACAGTTTATTAGTGATTTCCCTATGGATTGTTTAGTCTGTGTAAAGAGGAGATCTACAGTAACTGATCTGTATAAGAATCATTAATGCTCCTACTTTTTATTAAAAAAAAAATTCTATCTATCATATTATCCTTTAACACTATTAAATATGCAAGTATACCATGGCAAGTTCTTGCTCCCATCTTAGCCATATCGACCAGATTCCTCAGTCTAATGTGCAGTCTAATGTGTTGTGTGACATGCAGGGGCAGTGCAGCCCAGACTTCTCTAGAAAGAGATTTCTTATGCATTGGCTATTTATTCAGATTCAGTACTGTAGTTTGTAAAAAGGCTGCTTGCAAACTAACTATGGCAAACTAAAGGCTTTGGTACCCACTAGAAAAGCAAATGACCAAACTAAACATAGCTGGGGTTCTGCTTTTGTGTCTTCTTACTGCAGCACATTTCTTGGTTGGCAATTTCTAGGTTGGCTGCAGAGAACATGTCATTCTGATTTATTGGCAAGCAACCCTCATGTACTATTAGATATTAAAGACTGCTATCTCCCAAACCATACTTAGCACTGCTTTACTCCGTCCCATGATTATTTTCATACATGCAAATGATTCAGTCCAGATACCTCTTATCAGACTTCTTGCTTGTGCAATGGACTCTAGTATGACTATCCCTTCAGTTTATGCATGCACTTTATGTTAGCGTAGCCATTACACTGCCTAGGGGGATTGTAACGCAATGCTGAGTAATGCATTGCTCTCTGCATGGCAGCTAAAGCCCTTTACACGTGGCAATGTGAATGCACCTGTATTTAATTGAGACTTTGCCTCTTTCCACATGCCCCTATCTGAAATAATTATTGGCTGCTCTACTCAGCTGATGTTTTATAAATAAGTTTGGTTGCTGTGTTGAGAATACTTCCCCACCCCATTACTTCGCTTAACACTTTAGTTTAATGTGAGCATCTCGAAGACAATGTGTCTGAGTCTCAGCAGCGTTGCACCTCCTGATCCAACCATGTGTCGGCATTGAATATTTTTTTTTTCAGTGTTTCATTTTTAGGAGATTTTATGTGTAGAATATAAAATAAAGACCAATCGGGGCAAATGTGCTGGCTTGCCAGTAAGTGCTTGGACTAATGTATTCTTCTCAGTGCTCAGTGCAGAACATCCTGCCTTTAACTCCTTGCAAAAACCTATGCGGTTTCCCATCTATGCACTCGAGGTCTGGCCAAAGCACTGGGGACACAGGGCACATAATCATAATAAACCCAAAGAAATGGAAAGCCTTTCAGATTCTCTTCTCTGTGCACTTTTATCTTTCTCAGAATGCATTACAAGGATTAGCTCTCTTGCTGATTATTGGCTTATGATTTATGATTTATTTATTTTTTCTATTTTACTCGGGCCGTCCTTTGGGGATGCAGGTACCTTTTTTTATTTTTCATCCCATGTCTGCCAGCACATAAGTTATATGATATGTACCCCCTCTAAAAAAAATCTTATGTATGTTTCATGCCAGGCCCGGACTGGCTGTTTGGGCCCCTGTGTGGGCTGTATGGGCCTCTGTCTACCCAAAATGCCAGGGCCTATTTTGAATCTCAGTCCAGACCTGTTTCATGCCTTTTTGCATATTATAAATGGAGAGAGGGCTCTTTAAAACAAAATACTGCAATTTATCTACTTCTAGGGATCGGCCACAGAAAGCTGAAAATTCTTTGTGAAAATCATAAGAATTCTATTCTCTGTGATGTTTTGTATCTGTAGGTTTTCTCATGTCTCTCCTGTAAAGCAAAATATATTACAGTTAGAAGGTCTCCCTAGGAATGCCCTGGAAGGGCGCAAACTGTCTGCTCTAGTACAGCCTCCACTTTCCAGGATTTTGTCTTGAGCTCTAGTCAGTTATGAATTATAGAACATATCCAAGTGGGCAGGGAAAGGAACAATCAGGCTGAAAATGCTAAACATTTCATTCAGACTTGTGTTCTTAGATTTTTGAGGATCTTAGGACCATTTATTAAGAGCTGGAAAATGGTGGGGAAGCAGTGTTTGATATATGCTATTGTGTGTACTGCTATAGGGGAGCTGAATAGGAGGGACTGGATATGCAGATGGGAAGGCTAAAAAGGGCAAGTGGTTTTATTGTAATGCAGCTGAGTTCTGTCTCTGATACAGATGCTATGCTTGATAAGTGTTGCCGTGTCTGTTAAATTCTATTGCAAGGACTGTGATATTAAGCTTTTTTTCTAACTAATTTTAAATGCGACTCATGTACCTATTCTCATTGAACTCATGTTACTTTGTGCCTGCATTTTGCCCCTTAATTTGGATTCATAAGGACAAGTTCCCAACAGTAACTACTTATTAAAAGTTCATGCTCCCCATAAGTGAAATAGTAATTTGAAACATTCATAAATATTTAACATTTCATAAAGCTGGCATGCGTTTAACCATCTTCCATAGAGGTGCTCTGCTAGGTTTTACTTTAGCCTTACAATACTTTCTGTTATTTCTCCAAAGGATAAGCAAATAAGTTTGACCACACCAAACATGGTAAATTTGCCTAATAAAAGGAAACATAATTCTAAGCAACTTTCCTATATACATTTATCAAACATTTTTAGTGCTTTTAAAGTTATTTGTAAAATGATTGCAATTGAAAGCAGTATTTGCCTAACTTATGGTTGTTACTTTTTAAACAATGCTGCAAAAGCAAAAGCCCAGCAAAGATGTTAATGAGTCGGTTGTCTTACATTGTATCAACAGTTTGAGGAATCAGGGCAGAGAATAGAAAGGGATAGACAAACGCTGCTTTCAATAGCAACACTTATATAAATAACTTAAACTCATAGAAAATTTGTTATGAATGTATATTGCAAAGTTGCTTAGAATTATGTTTTCTTTAATTAGGCACGATTTTATTTTGGGTTTGACTTGTCCTTTGGTCAGTTTTTGCTTCTTGTCTTGCACTTTTTCAAATTTTTCTTGCTTATTGAGCTAAACTCATTGTGATATTAAGTACCACTCTGCTATCCTGGCTTTGTCTGAATCGTGATATCTCTCCGTGGACTGGCTTATGAGACCAAGGTAGAGAAACTTGATATGGCAGTGCTTCAGAGCTAGCACAGAGCCTAGATTACTCCTCATTGCTACATTCATCAATGTCTGTGGAAGTGGAAATAGCTTGGCAAATTCAATCAGTTCTCTTCCAATCTAAATATATTGTAACATGCTGAATTATAGGTAGTACTGTACATGGGAGACATAAACATATTTCATGAAACAGAAATGTACAGTTATGCCTTTAGCATGGCACACAATCTCAAAACACTATGTTACAATATATGTTAGTGCATGTGGAGACCATATGGTTTAAACTTTGTGTATATTG
Organism: Xenopus laevis; assembly: GCF_017654675.1. Classification (NCBI taxonomy): domain Eukaryota; kingdom Metazoa; phylum Chordata; class Amphibia; order Anura; family Pipidae; genus Xenopus; species Xenopus laevis. The sequence goes on along the minus strand of NC_054375.1, from coordinate 91,590,706 downwards.
TTACTTCATACCAGTGTTTTATATATAGATACAGCTACAGGGAAAATGGAATCAAGGCAATGCCAAAAGGCAAGCACCCAGCATAAATCATATATTAGGAGTGCCAGTACTGCAGCCATCCAGCCAACTACAGCTCAGCTCATCACTCACAAATAGTTAGGTGCAAAAAAATAACAATCGTATAAAAAAAGTAGCAATTATTAAGCAAATAATGCTTAGTTGCCTATTTTACAATGGTCATTTCTGGGCATGGGGCCTTCACACCTGGAGACTATGCACCATGGACAAATGCACTTGCTTCCCCGACTTATAATTGTACACATATATAGCAATAGGTGCATAAAGTGGTGGACAAAATGCAATATAAAATATGGCCCCACCTGAAATAACAGGTGCAATGTCTTAAACAACTTCATCCAATCAGCAGATCAGATAATATTACCTGTTGCTTGTCTGGGTAAATAGGGAACCATTTTTTTCACTACAAAAACTTATTTTTATTTAACTCCTGCAAAATATCTTTCATACCTTCAAAAAAAAAAATGTACACCAGCTTCAGATTAGTGCAAGTTGCACTACAGTTTTTGTCTTCATATGCAAGTAGTGATTTGCAATGACAATTTAACTGCTAAGAATTTACGTAATGGATTAAGGCTTTTGTGAATTTTTACATTTTTCTAATTCCACTTTAACTCCAATAATATTTCTTACTCCACTTTGTTTACTCCACTTTTGCGAATTCGCCCCCTAAAAGTAAGTTATCATATGTTATTACGATCTCCCCAATAATGTAAGCTCCTACCCACACATATATATATATTTATATATGTATGTATATGTGTGTGTGTGTGTGTGTGTGTGTGTGTGTGTATATATATGTATATATATATATATATATATATATATATATATATATATATATATATATATATATATATATATATATATATATATATAAGAAGGCCTGAAAGCCGGCACAGCTCAGAGTTGCCTGGGTGCAATATGCCCAAAATTTAAGTAGAAAAATGAAGAAGCCTGCACTCTCAAGTCTTATCAAATCAAAAAGTTGTTTATTTCCAAACAAACACGACTAACGTTTCGGCTAACATTCAAGCCTTGAGAAAGGCTTGAGTGTTACCCGAAACGTTAGTCGTGTTTGTTTGGAAATAAACACCTTTTTGATTGGGTTATTTTTTAACTAGCGATATTCAGCCTGTTAGCTCTAGCTGTTTTTAAACTTCCAGTATCCCAGTGGGACCAACAAGCTGAGAAATGTAGTTCAGCCAAAGCTACAGAGAGAGAGAAAGTGAAAGAATGCTCCAACATATGGCTTAACTTGGCACATTTATATTTCTTCATTTTTACATGACTAGGTTTGCACCTCACCCCCTTTAATAGTTTAATGACTGCACATAAATCAGTTCAGTCTGCAGCATGCATCTAATTTAATTGCTTATTAGCTATGTAAGACGTGGATTCAATATGCTGCTGGTATTAATAGGATTATGTGACAACCCTAAATGTGACCCATAATGTAAGAAATATAACAAGAAGGTAATTAAATGAAAGTTGCAAAGTTTGTACCAGATCCACTAACCAAGAGCAAACATCTGATATTTCTCCAGTTGAAAGTAAATGCTACCTGGTTACAGACACTGCAATATATATTACTCCTGTTACTTGCTATTGCCTCGTTAGGACTTATGTCTTACAGGATTGAGATATATATATATATATATGTGTATAAAAAAAATATATATATATATTCTTCAGGCTGAGTCTGAGCTATAAATATATAGTTTGAGGAAGTAATGAGCTAAACTGTCAATGACAAGCTGAAAACATCAATTAAACAGATTATAGGCTTCAATTCAATCTCATATCAATTTACAGTCATAAAAACATCAAAGCTTATTTCCCCCACTACTTCCTCTTATTAAAACAGTTAATACTTCATGTTGAAGAGGTATCACTGATTAAAAAGACTGACAGCCATTATTTTTTCACATATTGTGATGATTGTGACAATCAAGACCAAACCATGGTCAGCCTACCAAAAATTCTGTTCTTTTATAGGAATTGTAGGTTGATGTTTATAATAATGGTGCAAAGCGTAACGAATCCATGAGGGATAATGTATATTTTATTCAGATTAGATCAACTGCTGGTTTAGCTAGTGTTAACATTGCATTACATTTTGTAAAATTGCTAATGCAGAATATTGCACATTCGTTGCATTAACAGGTGCAATAACATCGGAGGCTTCCGTAAGGTCAAACAGCAACGTAATGGAAATCCTTGTAAATATTGAATTCCATTGCACTGTTACTGTATTTATAGTCGATCTTTATAGGTTGACACCATGATGAGCATACCTTTGGTTTCCATGTGACAGTTCATTCATATAAACAAATTGTTGGAGGTGGTTGTTAATCAATATGCATTGTATATATCAAGATAACATGTAGACTTCTTTTTGATCTGAGTAATTGGATGACATAGCAGCACAGATCAAGACATTATACTATTCCAGAGACTTGTAAAGCAGCCATAGTTAGTATAATGGCTGCACCAATTTACACGTATTGCATTTTATAAAACTCAACAAATTAGAAAAGAGCAGGCGGGGTTTTGTAGATAATGGGAGGGGTGATTTATCCTCCGGTGACTTTTTGGAGTGCACCCTCCTCTCTTAAAATAAATAAATAGTTATCATTATTTCTTTCAGAGTGTAGAAAGTTTCCCATGTTTATATTCAACAGGACAATAAACTATTCAATATGAGGAATAAAAACAACTATCCAAGATGTAGTTTGCCAGTTCTAATTAATTATCTGGAAGGATATTTTTCCATCCCATTAAAACACTGTGGATTTTTCTCCAAGTTAAGGAATATTAAATAACCAAAGCTACATTTGTATATCGCCACAACATTACAGTTCTGATAACTCGCCTTCAAACTGCTTATTTTTCCACCTGCACATCACTAAAGCCTATATTTAAACTTTGCGCTTGCATTAGTGAAAGACCCAATATGTTCTACTTGCCTGTTTTCATTCACAATGGAGTACACTTGTTGCACAGTTTCTTAAGAGTGTACACATTACTCAGCAGCATTAAGTAATAAAAAAGATGCACAATTGGGGCAGATTTATCAAAGGTCGAGGTGAAGTTTCGAAGTGAAAAACTATGAATTTCGAGCTATTTTTTGTGTACTTCGACTAGGGAATAGTCATACTTCGAATTTGAAATTCGAAGGTCGAATTCGAAGTATCTTTAAAACTTCGACTTTGACCATTCGCCACCTAAAAGCTGCCAAAGTGCTGTTATAGCCTATGGGGGACCTCCTACAACCTGTATGGAGGCAATTGAGGGAGTATGGGAGATCGAAGGTCGAAGTTAAAAAAAACTTTGAATCGAAGTACAATCCTACCCACTTCGACCCCAAAAAAACTTCAACCTCCATTCTGTTTTTTTGAATTCGAAGTTTGACATTTTTTTTAACTTCGACCTTTGATAAATATGCCCCTTAATGTAGTAGTAAAGCCTTTTAAAAGCCCTATGCCTCCTGCCTTGAACTGCACCACAGCGGAACCGCAATATTTCACCTTTTGTTAAGAAAAAGCATGTTAATTAAAAAAAAATAATCCAGTATAATAAAGGTAAGTGGCTGGGCTGCACTGATTCTAAACTGATTATAAGCCTTCTGGCAAATATGGCCACTTAATGTAATAGTTAAGACCAAACTGGAAGAGCTGCAAAGTAGTTATATAACACTGTAAGAATTTGTTCTAATAGATTAATAAATTGAATATGTTTGTGGGTGAATGCTAATGCTCCTAGAGGAATGTTTTACTGCTGTGTAATAGACATATGGACTTTGTCAGAGTGGTTACATTCCTCTATGCTAAGTTTCCAAAGCAATTATTGCCTCAAGGGGAATTCACATTTTGTTTCAATGATGGGGATGCACCTTGGGAATCAGCCACTCCATTCTCTAGCACACACTCACATGCACACAGTTCTTAAGGCATTTTTAATTAACACATGCATAACTTGTTTTATTTGTTCAAGTCATTTTCCTATAATGACTTATTATTAATACCCCAGTACAATATCTTCATGTAATCAATCAGGTTGCTCATAATATCTATTAATTTCACAGCTCTGGGTAAAACAGAGATACTATAGATATGTGCTGTATAAATTGCTCATGGGAGGAGCTTAGTTGTAGACTTAATCCTATTTCCTATAATCTCCAATTTGTGGTAAGAAGAATGCAATTTTTAACTCCCAGCAGCTTTTGCTATTCGACATTGATTAGCCTTCAGTTCTTGCTATCATGTAACACGTATCTTAAACCATTAGTAAAAATAATACAACTTCTTTATTAGAATATGGCATTTTCAATTTTATTTTAAAGAATCAATTTAAATGAGACAAGTTATATTCTGTACTGTTGTTTTACTGCATGTCCTTAATTCCCATGGGCAAGTTAGACTACAGATTCCAGCAATGACAATTACAGTCCAAGCCCCTTGTCCCCAGGCTACTCAGTGGTTCCTGGGTGTGCTGTATTGTAGTTACGTCAGTGCTCCTGTTATTACAGTATGCAACGAAGATCAACCCATTAATAATAATTTGCCATATCTGAAGTGTTTCTTAGAAATTGCACCAAAAATGGAGCTACTCACAATACAAAAGGAGGTAAAGAAAGATTCAGGTTCTTTGAATGCATTGTCCCACCTAAGGAATACCAAATACCATTTACAATATCTAAAGTTCTAATAATTAATCTTTGTGTACATAAATATGTATGGCTTTTTATGGAAAATGAATACACTGAATACATTTCAAGTTCAGATATTATTTATTCCATAGAAATCAATGGACTAATCCCTGGAGAGAAATAAGGAGAGATTTCTTTGCCCTATAAGTGCTGCACTTTGGGAAACTGGTTTGATGGTCGTCTGCTTCTCCTTTATTACTGGTGTGCATAAAAAACATTGCTGTAGGTAGCTACTTAATCATATGCATTTGCTTTTATCCTGCATTTTTGCTCTTACACTACCAATGTGCACTCGCCAAAGATTATGTCCTGGTACATATTTCATTCATCTAATTTATTATCTTTCCTGCTGTTTAAACAATCTAATAGGCTAAGTAGAGAGTTGTTGCAGGGGAGACTTCCAGCACCCCACCAGCATGCTCAGGTTGTTGGCTAAGATCAAAGAAAGCAGAATCTGTGAACAAATTGGCCATCTGAATTATTCCTTTACTTCATTATGGTATTGCTTTAAATCTAAAATCCACAATGTTTGATTTCCATAATACACGACTATTACATTGCAGGAGTATAAACACATTTCCTCTGTGTGCTGTACATCAAACTGTGTGACTGATCTTAATGCTTGATGGGCAGAAGTTATTTGTAAGACACCTGTCCCTCATTGAGTATTGCTGCTATGTTGGGGAACTGTCTTTCACATAGCCGTTTACAGTTGCGTTGCATACGTGCATCTGCACCTATTTTATAAAAGATTTGGTATGAGTATTACTAATGGCCACCTCACCTAAAGTGAAAAATAAATTATTTGTTAACATTGTTTTCAATACACATTGAGAAAATGTTTGGTTCAACGTTAATTCTAAATGTTATTGCAATTGAAAGCTGTGATTAAAGCTAAATTAGAGACCTAGGGGCCGATTCACTAACTTCGAGTGAAGGATTCGAAGTAAAAAAACTTTGAATTTCAAAGGTTTTTTTGGGCTACTTCGACCATCGAATGGGCTACTTCGACCTTCGACTACGACTACGACTTCGAATCGAAGGATTCGAAGTAAAAATCGTTCGACTATTCGACAATTCGATAGTCGAAGTACTGTCTTTTTAAAAAAAACTTCGACCCCCTAGTTCGGCATCTAAAAGCTACAGAAGTCAATGTTAGCCTATGGGGAAGGTCCCCATAGGCTTGGCTAACTTTTTTTGATCGAAGGATATTCCTTCGATCGTTGGATTTAAATCCTTCGAATCGTTCGATGCGAAGGATTTAATTGTTCGATCGAAAGAATAATCCTTTGATCGTTCGATCGAACTATCTGCGCTAAATCCTTCGACTTCGATATTCGAAGTCGAAGGATTTCAATTCCTAGTCGAATATCGAGGGTTAATTAACCCTCGATATTCGACCCTTAGTGATTCAGCCCCTTAGAGAAGAGTTGACTCCTGTTGCATTGTTTTGAGAGTCAGGCCCATAGAAGAGAAAGGATAAACAAACTTCTTTCAATAGGGATTTTTGCGAATAACTTTATAACCACAGATAACCACACATTAACGCAGCAACGTATTCTGCAGTGCTGTACAATAAATAGTGTAGACACAAAACATACAATATACCTATGGTTTACATACAAAAACTCTTGATAACAAACCAATATATATTCTCTGGCTCCCTGTTAAACTGCCAATTTATTCTTTGCAAGTGCACATATATTTAAAAAAAGGGTTTTTTTTAGTAACAGTTTTTTTGTTCAAGCCCTGCAAGGGTAAGAGCCATAACGTGACTGCATATTTTTAAATAATTGTTTTGCATTTGTCTGGAGCGACGTTAAAACAAGCAATTAGCCTCATTTTATTTAATGAGAAAAAACTTGGGATTGATTTAGCAGATCATTTTTTTTCTCATTGTATTGAATCTGGCCCAGTATGTTGGCCATGGAAGTAATATAACTATGTGCTACATCTACAGTTTTCAATTACATCAGAATCTTTTTGTTTGTTCTATGATTCTCTCCAGAGTGATACTTGGCAATATAGTAATCTTCATAAGACTGTTATTATATTGCAGATTTTAAAGATGCATAACACATTAATACCTTCTTATATTTTTGGAGCAAAAGTAAATGACTTTTACAGGAAGAAGTTCTAATATATACTATAAATTGCTCTCCACTTTTTGCGCTGGGGAAGAGGCACAAAACAAATATTAAAAAACGCTAAACTATGCAATAAATTGGTTTCTCACATAGGTTTTTCTTATGTTTTTCTTATGATTGTTTATATATTTAACAATGTATTTGTACAATTGTATTTTTTTTGTGCTTTGGCTGTAACCAACAAACTCATGCTGTGAGTCATTGACAGATATCTCCTGCGGATTCCAGCATGAGTCTATCATTTGCAATGCACTACTGTTGACAAACTGTTGTTTAAAGTGGGGAAAAAGATATAGCTATATATCAAAAATTATAAGAAAAAAACTAACAGCCTTTGAAAAAGAAGTGTTAAATATTAACAGTTTTTTTTTTAAATCAGTGGCAGAATCCCTTTAAATGTGTGCAGAGGAAAAATTTCACATTGATTATATTTTTTTATTATATTCTTACAATAGGGAGTGAGGCAAATTGCTAGAGAGAGTATAACATGCTACATACTTTACAAACTGTATTTACTTGTTTCTGTGATAGGTACCAATGTAGTTGATATCTAATACTGTTTATAAATATGTGGAAACTAAATGTTACAAGTTGTTCCGGTTTACATTTCATCTTTTGCAAACATCAGATGATCTGGTATTATTATGCAGGGCTTCTGCAGAGCTGTTTAGTTTTTATGTAATTACTGAAAACATAAAAGCATTTACAATACAAGTCAGCAGGCACTGCTCCTCATTGGGTGCCAGATGCATCTCTTAAATTCCCAAATTTCAGAAGCTCTTTGTGAATTCTGAGATTTTTGTTCCCAGCTGCTGAAAGCTTGTTTGATATTGTTGGAATTACATACTGTACCACAGTGGTGCACATCTGTCTCTTCTGCTCGCAAAGAACCACATTACCTCTTTCTGCCCACGTTTCTGTACCATAACAGGACTCCTTATAGGTGAAATGCATGTACTGTGTGTTTTCCTGCAGTTAGGGGTAAGCAGTTTCTGAATCATATGTGCCCCAGAACTGGAAAGAGAGTGAGAATTATGCTGAGAACAGATATCCAAGTAATCCACACTTTACCCCTCTTCTCCTGGAGCAGACCTTTTCCTTTGGCTATACCGTTGGCCATTGCATTGGCTGCAAACAACTGATGCTTGAAAAAGGATTTTTTTTTAATTAAGTAACCCAGGAAGCATAGACCCTTCATTTTAATCAGCTGAAAATATTTCTGCATATCAAAAGCTACCCCTTTAAGAGCAGCTACTTCTCAACAATGAGATCCTTGTAAATTCTTGCAACTTCGTACTCATCATTGCTATGCAGCTTCAGAAAATGAGATGTGTGTAGCTTGTGTACCGTAAATGATGACATTGGTGATTTTATCGGCATTAAACTGTTTGTTGGATTTGGAATAAGGAAATATAGAGCAATGAATTAGCAGTGAATCAAGTCCCAGCTGATGTAATGAGAGCAGCAGCAGTTTACTGTAAATTAAAAATATCTGGCAGGGCCGAAGGGAACATAACTCAGGTACTGGCGTTGTGATAGCTTCAGTTATGTAGCTCCATTCAAAGCAAATCGTGACACTGCTAATGATTGATCCACTCTATTATTAGGAAATTGCTTTTTAATGCTTCAGTCCCTTTTAAGCCTTTCTGCTTTTGCTTTAAAAAAAAAAAAAACCTTTTACTCGTTTTGCATCGTGACCACACATTTATCGCCAGAAAAAGAAATGTACTACTTCTGGAATAATGTTTATGGATGAATGTATATTTTATGTAGTCTCTAGGTGTGCTGAGCACTACAGTTTGTTTAAGCATTAAAATCCAAATGTCACAGTGGGAGCAAAATATACAGATGGAGCAGCTATTGCAATAAAATGTTCATAACAAGTTGGGGAAATGAGCTCCTTTGCCAAAAATATATATGTGTTGTACTGAAACAAGATATTTAGCTAGAATTGTATTTTAACCCATCATTGGACAGCTGGCAGACTCTGATATTGAGCTTTAAGTCCCTGAACCTGCCAGGGATTCTGTGTGTTTTAGTAAAGCAACAGTTGGATTTTTCGATGGTAAGCGAAGCTTGTTTTAAAGCTTGTGGACACTCATTGTCCTCTGTAGTATTATTAGATTTTATATAGTGCTAACATATAATGCTGTGCTTTTCCTGTGATCAGTCTCTGCCCCAGTGAAATTTACAGCCTAAAGTCCCTATCATTAACACACATGCTAATTCTGGTTAATTTTAATCCTATGCCAATTAATACTCAGAAGAAACCTATGCACGCATGGGAAGAACACGAAACCTACGGGCAAAGAGTACACTGGGCATGGAGTATAAGCCTGTAGTGGATCAATGTTAACCATTGCTAATTCTTATTTTTATCGTCATCCCCTATTTACAGAGCAATAGCAATTTTTTTAGTCTCTGACCCAGTGGAGCTTGCTGTCAAAGGTCCCAAACCATGCGCACACACTAGGGTCAGTTTCATTAACCCAGCTGTAAGTTTTGGGAGTGTGCGTGAACTAACCAGAGCCCCAGAGGAAACCCATGCAAACTTGGCAAGGACAGATTCATGCAGATGGCGTCTGGTTTGAATCCATTATCCTAGCTCTGGAAGGCAGTGCTGCCAACCACTTTGGCTACATAACTGACTTATCTTATAGCTACTAAGTAGTTAAGGAAATCTGCTTGCTTCAGATATAAATCACCAAAACCAGGTCCTGGGTTGGAAATACCCAAATTAAAGAGAATGTCAACATATACATATTAGTTCAGAGGAGGTCAGCGAGTTTACATGAGGAAAGGAGAAGTTTGCATGCCGCTCAGGAGGAAGAGAATACTGGAAATTCCAAAGTAGTGTGGTACTAGTGTGGTTATGTAGGGTTGTGTATCGATAAATAGATGACTGGCTAGAAATTGTGCAAAGAATAGAACATGCTTTAACAAAGTGTGTTTGCATATTTATGTTACTATTTATATAAATGCAGTATTTTTGAACATATATAATTTTCTGTCTCTCCTGTGCCTTTGTGTGAGTGGTGTTCCTTGAAATCCTAGGAGAGACTAGATACATTCATGACTGGTCTATTGGTTAACAGTTTTGTCCACCATCGATACTGTATTTAATCTAAGCATAATGCTGCCATTAGTTTCCTCAGGTGCTGAGAGACCCATACCCTTTAATAAGTATAAAGTGGCTTCCCCTTCCATGTGTACTCCTTGCTGTGTCTAATTGAATCTGGCGTCTGTTCCATCTAGAGGTTTACTAGTGCAGGCCCACAACATAACACGCAGTTTAGTTATTGTCAGTAGTAATTCCTGGGCCACTATAACCTAAATCACAGTTGGATAATAAAAGCACAGTTTTGGTAGAGGATGCATCATATCATGGGTTAAGGTATAAGTCTTGTTTTCAGCTAAACCCACATTTGTCTTGGATTCCACAGAAACAACCATGCTTCATCTCTTGCTCTCTGGGTCCCAGGGGAAGTCACAGTAAACGAGGCTTTTAGAGGAACCATAGCCTCTCTCTCTTTGAAGGAATATAAAATGCTAAATAATTAAATAATCCCTGCTCTTCTCTATGTCTTGAAGCTTTACTTCGCAGAGGAAGAGAAGCTTTGCCCTCTCGCACCATCTGGGCTTGCTTCTAATCTTTCCCTAACCCACAAACACTATTAGTAAACACAAAACAGATACTGCAACACAGGCACCCTTTATCTGTGCATACAGGAAACCATGTTCAACTTTATTCTTCATAATGATGGGCTGTCGTCTCTTTTAATAATACAGCTGCCACATGCAACTTGTACATTATTTCCACAATACTACATGAATGGGTGGTATCTTGCACTGTACACATTTATTTAACCACAGATAAAATGATGAAGGGCTCTTAATAGCTTCTAGACAACGTAGCTCTCTCTTTTGCCATGTTCTGGCACTTTTAAACAGGCAAATAAAGTGCTTAGGCATAAACTGTTAAACTCAGAACCCATCCTTCTCCCCTGTTGCCTGTTCCCTATTACAATGATACATGAATAAAATAAATTGTAAGAAGAAATACAGATTGCAATAATAAAACTTGTGACTTGCTTGTATGTGTTGCTCAGTTCTATATTATCATAGCTTCACTTGAAATCTTTATTCATGTGAAGGGTTGTTATTAAAGAAATCAGCCTTGTTGAGACCAAATTCAATTCAGATATCCAGTGCTTCTGTGTCAGAGGGGGCTAATCCAGTTTGAGAAGTAATTCCTGCTTTTGGGCAGAGGTCAGGCCTCAGATGGTAGCCCATTCTCAGTGTTAAAATGTAGGATTGGGATATTATTTGTTAGAGATTGAAATGTATCTAGCGGGCAAACCTATAAATGCCTGTTTAGGTATGAAGACAGTATACAGTATTACTACCATGATGATTCTTTGCTGGGAATGTTTTATATATTGCCTTAAAATTTGTCACATTTAGTGTCAATTTTGACAATCCTTAGTTTAGATTGAGCTGATACAACTTATGCTGATACCTCTTAAGAATCACGTATTTTGTACCATTCAGTTTTATAGCTACATACACATATAAGCCTGAATTTAAAAATAAAATTGTGCCCAAATCTTACTAAGTTACTCAACTGTATCACATAAAAAAATAATATGGGGCAGTATGACATTGGTATTTTTCTGTTTTGTACAGCTTGGTGCAAAGAATGTAGGGGGGTAGCTTTACTAGTTAGGGTTCAAGCCTATTATTGAGTTGGAGGGTAGAGGCTGGCAACCTTATTTAACAAGGCAAATGCAACTTGTACAATATTGATTTCTGATAGGAGTATTTCATTTAAAAACGCTTCCAAATCTGCATAAAATCCTATTTCAGGGCAAGTCTGTGTATTATGCACCAAGTTTTAGTAGCCATATCTTAGAAATGCAGTTAACACCTCTGTTATAAAATATTTACACTGCATTTTGTTTGGGCTAAAAATCCTTGACTTCCTGTTCCCTCCTACAGATTAGGCTTTATGGAACTCTCATTATTACAAGGCAGTCAGTGATTGTTTTGTGTTTAGTGGCCATGGTAAATATCTAAATTCTTCCTCAATGAAGCATACTATGAACAGGTATTGGATCTGTTATCTAGAAACCCATTATCCAGAAAGCTCCAAATTATGGAAAGGCCATCTCCCATAGACTAAACTAAACAAAAGAAAAGCAACTGTTAAAAGTATGAATGCTTGTTGCCAAATGCAAGTGTGATATGGTTAAGTATTTAAATCATAGTCCTGGAACAGGCCCTGGTAATCTGCATTTGATTTTCTACTTGATTATCCTCTTCCTTTTATCTTAGTGTATTTATTACCTTCATAACTGCTGCTGAAAGCATAGTGCATGCCAGCCTTGTGTGCTTAGCTTTGGAAAGGAATGGGTTTATTATACTGCAAACCTATTGCACAATATTCACTGGCAGCCCATCAGCAATACATTATGATTGGACTCTGTGCATATAAGGGGAATCTAACACACATAGCAGCACAGTACAAAATAATGTTTTTTTTAAAGTAATCCATTCATTCTGATAGCAGCAGCTACACAGATCCATTAATGGAGAAGGTAAGGTATAATTACAGGGGATGGGTGCCTAATGATTACAGTCACTTACCTGATAACCTGTGGCTGGTGCTCCTGTTTGTTGAAAATTGCACCAGCCCAAGGTACTTCTGTAGGAGCACTACTTCTCAATCTTCTGGTTCTTCTATTCTCCTTGCTGTAACGAGTGGGGTGTACATCCACAATAAAGTGAAAAGCTGGTTTCTCGCTTTTAATTTCAGCTCTTCGCTCTACTGTGTGCTCACACCTGGACCAGAACTTAGAGAAGATCGAGAGATAAGTAAATGGCAATGTGGCACCTAGTCTATTGCAGCTATGGGTCTTATTATCCAGAATAATTGGTACCTGGGTTTTTTGGATAAGGGGTTAACTTAAATATGCAAAAAAAATTATTTAGACTTTAATTAACAATAGGATTGTTTTGCCACTTATAAGGATTAATTATATTTTAGTTGGGATGAAGTACAAGGTATTGTTCTATTATTACAGAGGAATAATTTTTAAAAATCTGATTTTTTTATTGAAATGGAGTCTATGAAGATTACATGTAATTCATAGCTTTGTGGATAACAGGTTTTCTGATAATGGGTCCCATTTTGCCACCCCAAAATTATTATACCTTTCCTTTTCCTTTAAAGGGGATCTGCAAGCAAAAAGTTTGAAAATGTGCTTTTTAGCCTTTATGTGTATATAGTATACTATTCCAAACCAGCCCTCACGTCTGTAAAAAGGTATCAACAGAGATTCTGTGCAAATTGTACATGTTTTTTTTTTATAATGTTTTTACCTTGTTTGATTACTGTATATGTAGCAGTCCGTCAAATTATAGAAGTTGTGGCACAAATACACTGAATTTAAGACCCTGTTTACAGCCACAATCACATTTCTGCGATGGTGTTCAATACAAGAAGTTCATGCACAACTGGCAGGCTGATGTGCTGCTAGTATAGATTAATATCTGTAGGCCAGTGGAAGCTCTACATAAGACCTTAACAGGCCAAACATAAAAGGGAGCCCAGTACAGGTAAAAAGGATGGGGCTTGGATGACTGCTTATGGGTTGGGCCAAGTAGGGTACATTGCAACAGTCAGGACCAATCGGTTAATCTGCCCCTGCTGTAGGCACAACAATATTGTAGATGACGTGTTAATGGATGAAGTTGGTCTTTAACAAGCCTTTTTGTCAATTTAGTTGCTGATAATCCCCAATTCCAACTATCCTCCAATTGGTATTGGCAAATGTAATTTTGTGAAGCACTTAGAAGAAATGGGTTGTATATCCCTTGCATAGATTATGAATGAGATAACCAGTTACTGCCATTCTTAACTTTAACATGATGAATACAATGTGATATCAGACTGGATTTAATCAATGGAGACTATTATGTAGAAAATCTGACACAGGATGAATCCGGTAAGAGAATGAACTCACTTCATCAGGCAAAATGTGTTCTGATATGAATTACATTATTCCACCAGTCTTTCATTCTCTCTTCACAATCAATAACTTTGCCTTCTAGCTGAGTTTATCATGACACACACACACACACACATATATACTGTATATATATATGTGTGTGTATATATATATGTATATATATATATATATATATATATATATATATATATATATATATATATATATATATATATGTAAAAAAAAAGAAAGCCACTTCCAACCTGAGCTAGAAACTTCCTCTTGTCAATGGGCAGCTATAGGGTTGGGTGATTTTTTTGCAGCTCTTTAAATGACTCAGCTTTAGGTTTAGCAAGGGCCAGCGCCTCTCGCAGGAAATAGCTTTTAAAGGGTCCCTGAAGCACCAGCGAGTTACAATAGATTAATATCTTTCATGTTCATTGCCTCTAAGCATCTCAGACTGCTCATAAACGGAATTACTTTCTTCTGCTGGTTCCCTGTATTGGAAGGAATTTTTTATATTATTTATCTTTGACCTTTTAGTCTCTGCTGGGTCCTGTGATTCCCTTCATTGTTGCACTGTTTTGCATCATGCTACATAATACTTTGCGAGGAAAGAAGGAACAGTAGCCAAAGTACATGCCAGACATTCCCAATGTCCTCAGCATCTGACAATAACACAAGTGAGCCCCTTGCTAGTTGCCCTACTTCTTAATTCCCACAGTAAGGGCTATTCCACACGGGGAGATAGCCACGCGTTTGCGGTCGCGGCGACAAAGCGCCGCGCCAGTCGCCGCGACCGGCGCAGGCGACAGTTTTGTATGGGCGCCTATGTAAAAACGCCTGTGCTAACCACACGAGGCGATGCGCTTTTCAACAGTCGCCTGAAAAAGCCTGGCGAGGCATTTTCAGGCGACTGTTGAAAAGCGCATCGCCTCGTGTGGTTAGCACAGGCGTTTTTACATAGGCGCCCATACAAAACTGTCGCCTGCGCCGGTCGCGGCGACTGGCGCGGCGCTTTGTCGCCGCGACCGCAAACGCGTGGCTATCTCCCCGTGTGGACTAGCCCTTAGGGGACCTAATGTATGGAGCTGGGAGTGAATGTGTATTTATTGTAACAAATACAACATAAAACTGTAATGATTTATATATAATTATATATTTTGTGGATGAAGGATTAATTAAAATTTGTTCTTCAAAGGGGATCTTGAACCCAGAAATCCCCTGTATTAATATAGTTTCCTCATTCTTGTGTATTCATTTCTGCTCATTTTACTTACTATACATTGTCTATATTTAACCAAGAACATAGGAATAGAACCAAAGTCGCCCACATGAAATGGTTGAACAGCTTTATTTAAAACAATAGAGCTCTTTGGTTTAAAAAACGATTTCTAATTCATTTGACAGGAGACAGCAGTTCCTGATTTTGTTCTTTTTTTTAAGGGTTTCTTAACACGATTTTTCAGTATATGTAAGGCCTGACCACACAGGAGTGATTACAGCATCCTGCTGGTCTTTTCCTGGTACTCCATAATTTCTTCTTGCCAAGCCGTGCTTATTTAAATTAGGCTGGACTGATTGTTCTATTGTAAGCCTGAAAGCAGCAGCATGAAATTTCGCATATAAACATGTTGCTCTGTTATTGCTTCCTTGTCGAACTGTCAGTCTAATTCATGTGACTACTGCCTGCTCCTTTGTACGGAGGAGTTATCATTATTGTACTTAGTGGGTCATTTTGCATTTTACTATGTACCCCACAACTCCTACTTGATTGAAAGTTGTGTAGTTGTTTTAATTAAATTTTTTTGCCTATTCTGTAGCCATTTGAAGTTTCCTGGGGCAGAAAACAACTGCACGTTATTTAATTAAAGGGGAACTCCACAAAAACATAACTTAAGCTCTTTGAAAAGTAAACCTAATTTCAAGTAACTTTGCAATATACATCAATTCAAAAATATTCAGATCATGATTTTTAATGGTTTGGAACAGTTCCCTAAGACTAGCCCCCTGCTCTCCTACTGATCTTTCTGACTACTTTGCTGACCTGGCTGACTACTGTTACTTTGTATCAACAGCCATCTGTCCTTAGACTGCATTCTCCAAAGCCCACAATTCCCTGCAAATGTAATTTCAATAAGGAACGGAACATCACAGTGCAATGCATTGTGAGTTATGTAGTTCCTGCATGCTGTCTGTAAGCTGTGGAGAAGTTGTTAAAATTTGTAACATCATTGTTTAGCCCCTCCTTCCCTGATTTCAAATGATGCAGAAAGAGAAGAACTGTTAGCCAGCTGGATTTCAACATAGAAACTGGCATTTATTCATACAAGAAAGGGGTAACTGTGATGGGTATATTTGAGGTTTCTGTATTATGTGGGCCTCTTTATCAAATTTTGGTGTGGAAGCCGAAGTTCCCCTTTAATAATTAAATATAGGTTACTGTTTATGCTAGTCCAAGCTCCAATATGTTCATATTCTAGATTTACTTAAAAAACAACAATTTCATTCTTATACATAAGATTAACATTGTTGCAATCTGGTGTTTTAATTTCACCTGTCTGAGTGGGTTTCTTGGGGGTACTTTCTTTGAGTATGGATTTAGGGAAGGTACAAAGCAGACATGTTTAGCATTCTGTTGAAGTGATTTTCATCCACCTATTATCATGCTGGGCCTGTGGACTTGGTCACCTAGGCTGGTTTTGTGTACAATCTCCTCTGTAGGTATGCATCAGGTTAATTGATTTGAACTGCTTATGTACTTGTGTTTTAGTTTTTTATTGCTATTTATTTATTTTTATTGCTATCAGGGCACTGAAATTTAATAATGTATAATTTTTGGGAGTTCTGGAGTTTTTGGTGATAGCCCTTTTACAAAAAGTTAACCCAGCGTCTACAAGTAAAGCAAAATAATCATATCAATTACAGTATATAATTATCACAGAACTGACTTACAGCCAGTGTTATTCATCTTAAAACTAAAATGAAAAGTAAACCAAACCACAAAATAATAATTTGTATAGGCACCAACTACACCAAGCATATTTCTAGCTATTAACTGGCAGGCTAGACTGTACAAACTGAACAATTTCTCTTCCACTAGCAGAGAAGTGAAACTTGTTACCCATTAAAGAAAAATTGGTGTAAAAACTATAGTGGCCCTGCAGAAGACCCCCTTCCGAACCATGCCACCCACACTTTTGAGTGCAGCCCCACTCCACCATTCCTGATCATAAGGAAGCTTTAAATTAGTTTGCAGTGGGGTTGGTTGCCAAAGCGGAGGGAGCTGCTGAACAAAAAGCAAAACAAATTCAAAACCACAAAAACATAGACCGTTTGCAATTTGTCTTAAACATCACTGTCTACATTATATTAAAAGTTACTTTTAACGGAAAGTATGTACCATGGTAATATGCTGCAACCAGTGCAGCTTACTAATTAGTTGACAGTAGACAAAACTTGCATTTATTACTGCCAGGGGCTTACCATACCATATGTCAGGAACCTGGTTGAAATTTCATCTTCCTTCCACAACTTTTCCCGCTATTATGTTACAGCTGTTTGTGTTTTTCTTTTGATGAACCTAAGGACATACCTTTCAAATGAACTGTTTAAGTGTGTTTTAGGAAAAACAGGTGAAAATAATTAAATTAAAACTTTCTAAGGTTTTGTGCAGTTGTATATTAAGACACCTACAACCCAGAACAATCAGCAGTTACTCTTTACCTTTTTTGCAATCAAATACCCAGTGACTATGTAATGTGTAATAAATACTCCTATTGTGAAGTCTTCCTTAAATAATTTTTATAAACGTGACCTTGACTTAAATGTAGAAACAATCATTCTGGTCCATGTGGTTTATCTTTTAAAACCTTTGTGCGGCTTATATAATAATGTTCTGCTCACCCCCTGCCAGCGCCTTCTGGGAAGCTGTTACACTTCTAATCCACTCTTTTTATCCCTGCTGGTTTAGATAGTTCTGAGTATGTCTGAGAGTCACTGAGTATGGGAAACCCATTGTGTATAGTGCATTGCTTCTACCTTTGTTTGGGATAGTAATGGCTCAAGGTACCTCCTTCTAGAGAAGAGTACTTACTGTGTGGTCAGCCAGAATTTGAAATAAGGGCTTCTTCGTCCCAAAACCAATGAAACTGCTAATAGCAGTATTACTGTGTTTCAGATGAGAAAGGGGTTGTTCCTTGAAAGTTTGTGCCATACTTCTGCTGTAATAAATGTTTTAAAAGGCAAGAACTGGAGTATAGATGTGTGCTTCTTTTCCCTCTTCTGAAACAGCCATTATGTTTGGCTTGGAGGCAGCCTAGGATTGAATGCACCCTATGAATACAAGTAAGTGGTGTGCAGAAGATCAAATAGTTCTTGACTGTAACAGCAGTATTCATCTCCCCTCCTCCATTTCGGGAGTCAGAGCCAGCAGTGCAGAAAACAACAAATACTGCTTTCCATTACATCTATCCAAGTAATTTTGCATAAACTTGCAAGTTTATATAAATTGAGGGATAGTTGTTGCACATAAAGTCTGCTATTGAATTCCAAAGAAAGTGACTGGTGTGGTTTAGAGCCAGTCTGCAGGCTATTTTCGTCAATTGGGTATTGATCACAAATATTGGTTTGAGCCCTAATTTATTCAGAAAAAGAGAGCATGATTTAGAGCACAATAAGTTGTTTAAATAGGAGTTTTTTTTATCTATAAAAGGGAAGCTCGGGTTATAATCAGCATTTGGTATAATATAGACAGATATATTATAGTTTTATTTTTCTGTTTTTGCATTCAGCATTCATCTATTTGGTTGCCAGAGCCAGTGATATCCCATTGTTCAGACCCTCTCGTAAACATTTTGCATTCTGTCATTCAAACCACTGTCCTGCTTACCCTAAAGGTGGCCATACACGGGCCGATAAAAGCTGCCGACAGACCGTGTCGGCAGCTTATTGGCCCGTGTATGGGGGCCCCCGACGGGCTTCCCCGATCGAGATCTGGCCGAAAGTCGGCCAGATCTCGATCGGATGGGATTAAAAATCCCGTCGGATCGCGGCCGCATCTGTTCGTTGATGCGGTCCCGCGATCCGACCGCCCGTTTGGTGAACGATAGGATCCGATCGTTGGGCCCTAGGGCCCACGATCGGATCAGCCCGATATTGCCCACCTCAAGGTGGGCATATCGGAGGGAGATCCGCTCGTTTGGCGACATCACCAAACGAGCGGATCTATCCGTGTATGGCCACCTTTACAGAGTACTACTGCAACAGACATTTGATTTTGAGGTGAATTTACCCTTAATATTTGTTTTTTTAAACTTGGAATTCACAAACACAGCACGAAGGCAGGTGCCATTTTGTAGACACTGTTATTAAGGCAAGCTTTGCATCATGCCAAAATCTAGTTTTATGTGCCAGAATGGGGGACCTGATACCCCTTCCCATACACAATTATGGGAGGACCAGGTGATATATGATTGGCAGCTAAGA
This sequence comes from Xenopus laevis, assembly GCF_017654675.1. NCBI lineage: Eukaryota > Metazoa > Chordata > Amphibia > Anura > Pipidae > Xenopus > Xenopus laevis. The sequence goes on along the minus strand of NC_054375.1, from coordinate 91,571,273 downwards.
TTTTTAAATGTATTTACAACAGGTATGGGTGTTTTAATAAAAAAATAATTTGGGTTTCATGTTTAACTTGAAAAGGACTTTTATTACACAGCGTTTTATATCTGGGTGACAGGTCCCCTTTAAGAGTCATTCATCCAGGATCACCTAAAAAGCAGTTGTTTTGTAGTGCACCTAAAAACAAACGAAACCTTCTGTCCAAATTACATATTCCTGTAGTCATAACACTCCAAACGAGGCTTTTCAGGATTCATGCTGCTTGTTCATCATGCAGCATTCCATTGGTCTCCAGCTGTGATCGTGTTGCTGCAGATGTAGCAAGAGTCAGTAAACCACTTCAGATCCCTGCTGTTAACTGTAGTTATGTTTTCTAATTTTATACTATTCAAGGCTATATTTTTCCCTATTTCCCTTTATACCTAAAATACCGTTTGAGGGTAAATGGAGGTCATTTGTAAAAGGATATAGCATATGTGCATGTCCTGGAATTGCCAATTGTAAAGTTTTTTTCAGGTCCAAAAAAAAAATACGTGATGTCTATATGGTGCGTAGGTAGAATGTAAAAACTTAGAACAATGTCATGGTTGGTATTGTGCTGATGCTTCACATTACACAGCCAGCAGATTTTATGCTAAACTGTACTGCAAAAAACTGATTTAAAGTCTACACAAAAGGTCAAACAGATTTCATCATGGCATAGGTGAAATATTAACTTGAACACATTACCCGTTTATGACCATGTGCTTAAAGAGAATCATTTATCTAGGGAGCTTCAATTCAGGGAGAAATATGCTTTTAGTAGACCAGAGGGGCCCAGGACCAGAATTCACCTTCAGAAGGGGTGAAGTTTATTGGATGCGCACTTTGGGCACTTAGCAGTTAGGAGACTTTTATCAAGACTGTATTGATCTCTACTTCAGTCAGGGAATATTTTAATCTACCTATACATTTAATTTATGTGAAACGATATATTTTGACTGCAGAACACTCAAATATTACGACATAGAGGTACTGTATATAATCAATGAACTTTCTTCTTCATTTGATAATTCAAATTCTATCTGTGTTTGATTTATTTATTCTTTTATTTTTGTGTATACAAATGAGCTAAGGGGTACTACTTTAAAACATTTCGACTTAAAACTGACTTCAATCTAAAGATGTTGAAGTAAGTCCTGTATTAATCTAACAGGACTAAGGCATTTGCTGGTCGTGTGTTTTGATTTGTGTCTCTTTGTCTCTGCCCAGCTATGACAGCAGACTCTTCCAACTGCAGGGAGGTAATGAAATGTTATCGTACATCTATTCTGCAACAGCCTTTCTTGCATGTGTTTCTGTCTCGCTGCAGAGAAAGAGTTGTTTGACCATTGGGAGCACTCAATATGTATTTTTAAAATGATCTGTCACAGGAGCAGATGGCAATAGAGGATGAATTGCGGAAGATTTCTACCAGTTCACGCAGAACAGAAAAGGGTGATAGAGAGGTGCTTACAGGGAGACTAAGACATGTTGTATCAATGGAGCTTTTGTCATTTCATCTCCTACTGCTCTGTGCAAATGTGAGGTTGCAATCCTACCAGTTTTAGTAAGAACGCTATTCAACAACATGCCTTTCTCTTCATCTATCTGTCTGTCTATTTCAGCAAAAGGGAAAGATGTGCTCACCACTAATCAATTTTTTAATATTTTTTGAGGGATGCAAATAGGGGTTGACCACAAAATGTATACAAAGATAAGACATCCTCTAACCCATATCAGCATGTAAGGGACAATATTTATGTATTTCTGAATCTTGCATCAATTCCAAAATGTATGTCAAGTAGTTTTATATTGTTAAATGACCATCTATATATATAAATATATGTAATGTCAAAACTAACTCCGGCAAGCAGAAAAACGGTAGATGTACGGTACTGTTTTTAATGAACACAACTTTATCACATAATCATCTTTGTTTAGTTTACTGAACAGATAACTGAAAACATTCACGTCACAATGTTTTAGGCCAAATGTTTTTACTCTCTATTCATTTCCATGAGACATTAAAAGGGGAGAGCCCTCTATTTCACCTGTTGATAAATATGCTCCAAAAAATCCCACAGAAATTAAATGGAATATAATTGATGAACTGTGACACGCTCTTGTTTGATAAATATGATTCTATATTATATCTCTATAACTGTGTATTATTTATGATAATAGAAATGGATAAAATTAAGAAATTCTGCACTTAGTGACTATGAAGATTTTCATTCATCCAGTCATGGTATATCTGATATATGTAATTCTAAAATAACTGGACTTGCTGAGTAATCACTGCAGACGTTTTACTGCTCATCTGAGCAGCTTCTTCGGGCACATTTACTTAGCTCAAGTGAAGGAATAGAAGAAAAAATACTTCGAATTGCGAAGTTTTTTTTGGCTACTTCGACCATCGAATAGGCTACTTCGACCTTCGACTACGACTTCGAATCGTAGTCGTAGATTCAAACTTAAAATCGTTCGACCATTCGATAGTTGAAGTACTTTCTCTTTAAAAAAAAACGACCCGCCACCTAAAACCTACCGAGCATCAATGTTAGCCTATGGGGAAAGGCTTTCTAGCCAATTTGTGATCGAAGGAAAATCGTTCGATCGATGGATTAAAATCCTTTGAATCGTTCGATCGAATGATGTTTCCTTCGACCATTCGCTCGTACTAAATGCGGTCAATCCTTCGACTTCGATATTCAAAGTCGAAGGATTTTACTTAGACGGTCGAATATCGAGGGTTAAATAACCCTCGATATTCGACCCTAAGTAAATGGGCCCCTTGGTGTTTTACCGTTATATGTTGGTGCTGGACTAACCATTTCCTCACTCCCACTCTGAGATGGCCTACCTGATAACTGAAGAAAAGGCTTGCACCCCATACGAAATCAGCCTCCTATCTGCCCCATCAGCTGAATGGCAGGTAACTGCTTGGTTTCACTATACATTTAATTTATCACTACTGGCCCTGATCTCACCATTAGATTAGGCAGGTTGCTCATCAATCTGTTTGAGTATATTACGTGAATCCTCTTTATAAAACATAATATTAGGGGAAAATACAGTTTTTGTTTTGTAATTCAGAAAAAAGTGCATTTGTACTCAGAGGACTGAATCCAAACCCTAGTTTGTGACTTTAATGCAACAATTTGTTTGTGTTCACGTGATGCAATTTTGTTTTATATCTCTCAGATTTTATATTGATTTTTAGAATTTGTACTGTATTTGGACCAATCCTTTGCACAGAAGTTGGTATTGGGCCTTATTAAAAAATAATGAATTAGCCCAACCTTTATTATAATTGGAAATCAACTCTGAGTTTTAATACTCACAATATGCGGTATATATTTTTTTTATAATACACAATTTCACTATGACCATTTATAATGATAGTTTTTGCAATTATTTGTGTATAATACTCAATAGCCATAAATATCTTGTAAATTATGTCATTATAAATGGTTCTTAGTGTTGTCATCAGTTATAATTGGAGCTTAGTGATGTCATTTCTGTCGCACGACTCACTGAAACTGGTGTATTATAATAAATAAAGCACTTCCTGTTGCAAAATATGAACAGGCCTTTGGCCTTGTGGTTTTATATAGCCATTGAACTCCTAGGTATCTTATAATATCTATATGTATATGTATTTTACAAGAGGGGTAATTTTTTCACGACATTATTCATGCTTTGATATAATTTGCCTTTATGTGCTCAATTTTAATTATTTGTTTTGTATATCTGTATCAGCGTTAAACCCAACAGTTATGACATGAGTTACCTTCCCTTTTGTTCTCCCTGTCATGAGTAGCTGTCACAGAACAAAAATATACATATACAAAATATATATATATATTTTTTTATTTATCGTTTAGAAAACACATACTAAGAAGATTAATAATGCATTGTTTTTATATAATTCTTTACAGTAGATTATGGTTAGTTTTCCTCCCTGCATGCACTGAAAATAGATCACTGTTATATTTCTACATTTCATTTCCTTTAGATTTCTGGCAACTATGCTAATCCATTGTATATCCATCTGGTAAGAAATAAGTTTAAGGTGTAATCCTCAGAAACGTTAAGTCATGGGAAAGGTATTAATTTTTTTTCCATTTAAATAATCTTTCATTAGTTTGAAGAATACCTCATTCCCACACTGATTCAACTGAAATACTTCCAAGCACATAATTTTTTTTTTTTTTTTAAATATAGGTAAGTCAGACATAGCACCAATAAAATTTACAACATGATAAAAAATAAAATATAGAGGTCTTATTCCTTACCAGCAAACTGAGTATGTCAGTTCATGTCTTTTCAGGAATATATAGCATTCCATGGTTTATTATAGATACTCAAAGCCATGACATTGAAAAGGCCCAGTGACAGTAAGATGACAGGTTAGTTCGTAGTATCCACTTTTGTATTGAATTTTTGCTCCATTTGCCTTGTTCCAGTGATTCACTAGTGCATAAAATGCAGAGTACAAAATATACTCCTTCAGAGCTAAAAAAGTCTGCTACATATCACTGAGATGTTTGCGATGTTTTATATTACAATTGTATGGTATCAGTGCTAGTTCCACATGACATGCTGGTTGGTTGTTGTTTAGGATTCTATTAAGTGGACTAAAACAATAGTTATACGTAAAGTACCGATCCTTATAGTGCCATATCCTTAAAGAATTACTAGCTCTCTAGCTAGTAATTTGTATTCCATGTGAAAAAACTGAGGACTAAACCACCAAAGTATGATGACCCTCCTTAGGTCATTTAAGACTCTCCTTTCTGCGAAAGCCAATTAAAGAGATGCATTCACCTGAAAACGACCAAATTCTGACAAACATTTTCTTACAAGAGCAAAATAATGAATCCGCTTTTTAGATTCTAAGAATTTAAAAAAGTAATTTGGTGTTTTGAAAACACAATGTAAAAATGCCAAGCATGGAACAGTTTTAATGTGCTGTTTTATTTTGTTGTTTGATCATGTTTCTGAAAGAAAGAAGTTGTTTTTATGTTTTGATAGGTCAGCTGGAGCCATAATTTCAGTTTGTTTGTAGCATCTTCTAAAAAATTCAGAGCTGTAAGGTTGAAAAGTAAAAACATGCTAGACTGTCCCCTATACAAGGTTAAACTTTTTACAGTGAGTAATGGGTAAATATTATGATCACATTTATTCAGACACAGTGAATTCTTGTCCAACAGAGCTTAAACTCTGCATTTGGTGCTTGAGGTGAAGAAGATTAAGAGATTTGCCCAAAGCCAGAAAGGCTCAACATAGGAGTTTTATTAAGAATAAAACCCTGGAAAACCCAGAGCTGAGTCAGAGACCAGAAGGTTATGCTGTGTATATGTATATAAAAATGATCTCCTTGCAGCCTAAATTGATGCGCCTGACCTTGTGTGTAAGACTTTTGTAAAACACAGAAATTCTCTGTGAGACCATAAAGTTATAATTGTTTACTAAGAAAGATGTTAAAACAGTTTAAAAGGCATATATATGTTTTATATCCTATGTGAAGATACAGAACCTTTAAATGTTCATGAACGTTAAGTGGTTTTTCTACCAATAAGTGAGGGGCACCTTGCCCCGGGTAACACACCTGCATGGGCATCAAGGAGACATTATCACCGGATACAAAAGCCCATTTAGTAAGTAGTGCTACTCCTGTGTGGATGCCGAAGGCTACAAGATCTGATCAGCACAATGCAGCTGGGTTAAATGTTTAAGGTAATATTATATTGCAGGTTTTCAGTCAACCACAAAAAAACATGACAAGCTATGCAATGGAATATACTGTAGATATAGTACTATTTTAAAAGATTCTTATTTTATGTGGATCAGAAATGAGGCCACATATTAAAATCAGCACTGTTGGATAAAAAAGAGCAGAAAAAATGTCCAGATATTTCCAGTCTGAACTAATTGCATTTTCCTTCATAAAACTTGGTAGTAATGGCAAAGCTTTCTGGCCTGATAAACACGGCGCTTGAAGCAATGTTAATAAAGAAGACACTCACAGCTAATGTATATTTATCATTTCTGTTCAAATATAGGAAGATTAAATGGCAAATATGCATAATTTCTGCATATTATTCACTATGCCTAGATTGCTCTTTTCCATTTTACCCATTTCTGTCTTGGAACATGTAAGGGTCTTTAGGGTTCTTCCATGGGATAGTCCAGTATGGTAGAATTTCTTGATTTAGTACTCGTGTAGAATTTCCATACTGTCAACAGCACAGGCTATCTGGAAGGATAAATGGTATAAATTATATCTACAATGATGTTAGCAAAAACAATGTAACAAAGTAAAAACTTTTCTTACTCAAACAAAATACTTTTTCTGACTTAGGAATCTGTTTATGGAATACAAATACAATTTATTGACAATTCATATAAAACGATTAATGCTGTTATTTATTTATTTTTTTACAGTTTTTAGGTACAGTTTGGTGCTAAAGCATCCACAAATAGCATAAAATAAAGTTGACCTTAATTGGTGCAAAAAATACTCACAAATAAAATTTGAGTCTAAGAGGATATCTGGAGTAAGGAGAAGAGGTTTAGATGAATGGATCCCTTTTCTTTTGTGGTCTTTAGCATTCTAATTTAACAGCAAGCATGCCACATAATAAAGGGCATACAATAGTGGCACATATTAACCAAAGAATTAATATATTTATATATTTATTTATTTATTTTTTTGGTAAACCTACAGCTGCAAGAGTGGGCTTGGAAAGATATTTTAATTTATTCTTTGGTATACCAGTGGCTGAAAAGTGGATATCATTTTGATTAAATATTATTTAATAGATAACATTTACATTTTGTCTAAGGGTGTGGGATTTTTAAAAAAGTTTTATTTTCATTGTCTTTATAATTGAATTACCAGAGGATTTGCACCAAGGCATACAACTAACCACGTAGATAAATTCATTTATCTTTGTGGGTAAAATTATATTTTTTCAATTCACAGCCATTAAGGCTATAGACAGTTTTGTAAAAATGTGAGTGGCTTCCAGCCAGCACATTCACTGGCAAGCAAAGTAGATTTGCTCCATTCAGCTACAGACTAAATAGAGAAGTGCCTGTACAGAGCAAGCTTTCACACAAGCCCAGTATTTGGCTTTCACATCTAATGGTACTTTTGGCACCTCTCACCCATTGTAGTTCTCATTTATTGTAAATGTACCAAGTTTCATCATACTAAGATAGTATTTACACTTACCCCAAAATTAGAAACAAAGCAGTTTAAGGAATGGAATGATACCAGTGAAGCTCAGTCCCCTTGTGTTTTGATTTGTATCAGCAGGGGGTTAAGCGCTTGCAAGTCTCCCCCCCACACCCAGCATTACTTATACTGACTATGTGATAAACATACCATGTATTGTATTTTTCTTCCCATCCAAACAAGTCCAAATACATTCCTGTCAGGGTCTGGGGTTGTGCAGTTACATAGAGTCCATATTAAGAAAACAAATCTAATGGTTTAAAAAAATTAATTATTTCCTGTATCTCTGTAAAAATAAAACAGTATCTTGTACTTGTTGGTTACTAAGCCCCATGAATCCATACTGAAGGCAAAACATTCCTATTGGGTTTCTTTAATGTTTACATAATTTTTAGTAGATCTAAAAGAGATCTAAATTACGGAAATATCCCTTATCGTGAAATTCTCAGGTCCAAGCAGCCTGTATATACTCCGTAAATGAAAAACAATGATTTAAACTCTATCCATGTCAAAGCTACATAAATCTACAAATACATGCCTCTGCAATAACTATAAATTCTATGATATCTGACTGGGTAGAACAGCAAAGTATGATGTCTTTGTAAACAGAAAAACACATTAAAATCGAACATGACATTTTAGTTCACTTTGCTATGGACCCTACCTGCTTGTTCTGACTAGTCTGACATTTGGTCTGCTAATGACACACTGGACATTTCAACACGGCCATCTTGTAGAAAATAGGAATGGACAACCACTGCATTTTTCTGCCGAATATTAGTGGCAGTCCAAATCTTCCATGTACCATTAGTTTTATGGATAGAGATTAACTGTCCCATTGATTTAGCCTGTAGTACAAAACGTAATATAGTACAAAATATAATATACGTAGCCTTTTTAAAAATAAGATTTTACATTAAAATGCCAGGAATTTGACTGAAAATGTAATAACTTTCCATATATATATATATATATATATATATATATATATATATATATATATATATATATATATATATATATATATATATATATATATATTATACCCATTTATTTGTAATATGACATTGCTTGAGTGTCCAGAAACATGGCGACACAAGGCTTACAATTAAAGCATAATTGGCCAAAAATGGGGATTTTAATCTGCTCCTGGAGTCCAAAGTTTGGACTATTAATAAAGGCGACTGAAACGCATAAAAAAAGTTTATAAAAAAAAAAACCTTTTGTTTACACCTTCAGTTAATTAATTAAAGATCATCTTAATTCTCACACTGTTGGATTTAAATGTTGCTAGTAGCTCACTGTGCCAGCTGTCGTTCGTTTTCTGCCACCAATAAAGAACTATGCACAAATAGGTATTTGCACTGACTGGACACACGGTTAAACCAGACATGAATGTAATCCTTTTGCAAACACTGTTATAGCTTGAAATATTTTTGTTCACGTTTAAGTTGAAGAGCAGCTCTATCCATGAAGAAAAAAATCAGAACAACTATGAGCATGTCAAAGTAAACAATATTAGATTTAATCCCCAAACCATCTTTACTTACCAATAATATTCAACGAACCTTTGTTTTACACACTATTTTGTCTGCTTGTTAGTGTTTTGATAACTTGGATGTACTGCACAATTTAAGGAGCACACAATAAATACTACCTACAAAAAATCCAAAATGAGCACCTACACACAGTTGTAGATTTCCAGCTTGCTTTTACTGGCAATTGTTTGCTTGTTAAATTGCGCTTTTGTCTAAAGCAATAACCACTACACCACTTATTCACCTCTCTCATTGTTTTACATGAAAGCCATTCTTTATTCATCTTTTATGGACAAGTTTAGTTTGCAGCTGGTGATATAGAACAAATTATACCTTTCTGCTGACAGTTTTTATATTTGAGGTCTTCAGTTTTTTTTACTCTCCTGCAAAATACAGCCAAACAAGAGCAGTGACACTGATGGTTTGTGATTTGCATCGATGCTGAGCCTGCTTGTTTGGCTCCTCAGACACTGATGGGTCTTCTCTTAACAAGGTAATGCCTCGGGTCTATGGGAAACGATCTTCCCACACTCAGCTGCCTGACTCTTTCAGTTCCATTGTGACCTAGAGACACACAATAATCACACTTATGCTGCCTCTGCCCTCCACAGGAGTCTATGGTTTTGAAAGGGTCAGCAAATTCATCTAACAATCTCTGCTCTGACTGTGGCACTCTGAATGGGTCTTATTTCTACTAATCCAGCAACTTTTTGTTTCTTAAAGAAATTCCCATTTGTTTCAGCCATGTAATTAATGCTGATGATGTCCATATAAAAAGGACAAAACTGCTTTACCATTAATGCATTTAAATTAAAGTATTTTTTTTACTTTTCATGTCAGAATGCCTGCTACTGACTAGAAGCACTTGTATGGGTGGTGGCCCTATATCTAAAATACAACAAGTAGTGTGCCCTTCCTAAAGGTCCTGCATTTACCATTTCACTTGGAGCAACCATAAAATAGCCAAGGGTGTAATTAAGCGATAAACAAAATATATCAATATTTTTCCATTTGTATTTTCCCCCGTAGTAATTGTGAGGCTGAAAGAGAACCTATTCTTTTGCCTTAGATCATAGAAGTCATTGGTAATATTTTTAACAGAGGCACATTTCTGTGTAGATGACAAACAGTAAAACAACTTGAAGAACAACTATCCTAAACATCATTTTTTTTGTCTTGTTGGAGCATTTAATAGCTGCCACGGGGGAAGGGGGTCGCAGAATGAGTTTTCTTCCTTTCATAGTGGCAAAGCTCTTATACACTGCCTTCTTCTTAACTATAAAACTGCCATCTTCTAATCTCCTACCTAGTGAAGCCTATTGGAGCCTGACGATCTATATGTTAATTCAAGACTTTAGCAAGAGTTTACAATCATACACAAGTGAGTTATTTTTATTGAAGCACCAGTGGGTTGTGCACTGTAGAACCTGGTGGAAAATGACATGGAAAATTTAAATGGTGCATTTTTGCAATGTTTCCTTTTGCATGAAAGTATTCTTTAGTGACTGCTACTGCTGTAAAGCATACATTTTTAAAACTTTCAAACTTCAAAAACAAATTTCCAAACTAATAACAGTCTTGCCTAGAAACTTTCATTGTCCAGTGCCTATTTACCTGTGGTAAATATGATCTAGTCATGTGGAGCTAATGGGAGGGCTAATTGAAAGCATGTGAGCAATGTTAGGGTCAGAATATCCTGTACAGGTAATTTTAAGGCATGACCAAACTATGGTCTGCAGGGTGGTAGCTTCACATGTAAGTAACATAGAAGTCATGGAAATAATTGGCCACAAAACCAATATTCAAGACTTAAAATGCATAATATCTAAATATACAGCAACATAATAAATACACTGCTGTGCTTATTTTCAAGAACAATTCTCTGGAACTTTGCATATCTTTGCAGTGTTATGCTTTTTTCTCATGTGCTCCAAGACTGCTGAATGACCTCAATATCCTAGCATTTCCACTGATTCAGCTTATCAGTTTCTTTTATCAGAAAAGAGCAAGCCTTGTGCGAGAAAACAAACCATTTCATATTGGAATGGTAAATATAATGTGTTGTACTAGGTGAAAATCCATGCAAAATAGCTGCTTTAGTCACGTTTAACTTTGGGACAGAATATACAATGTAGCTGTTCTTGCTTAGAAATTCCATTACTGGCTGTAGCTTACTCTACCAAATGTGTGATATGATCATGCCATATTTGCAGCATTACCCTGCAGATGTACACTAGAGAGAAACACCCTTTAAAACACTTGTAGTGAAGATTGCCATTTGGATCTGCTTTAGTACTGTAGGTATTTTTTAATTTTAGAATTTGGATGCAAGTTTAAACAACACTATAAAGCATTGTGCACTGTTTTTTCCCAAAAAACATTTATAGCAATACAAGTTATATAGCACTGAAATCTTCCAATTCATAAAAAGAGCAAGTGCTGCTTTGGATATACTTTGCCGAAAACAATGCTTTAGAGGCAGCTGTGCAAGTAGAATTGATTCAGTAACTGAATATACAGAGACATCACATTGACACAGACTTCTGCATTGCTGAAACTGAGGAGTATGACTGATGCACGGGTTGTCAGGCTTCTTCCCATGTAGCTGTCTGACCTATATCAGAAGGTGAAAGAGGAAGCCCTTGTGTTGGGAATGAGCATGTCACAGTACATTGAGTATACAAATCAGGAAGTGAAAACTCTAGAAAGGGGAATAGCTATGGGAATTGTTGGAGCATCCTTTAATGTGGTCTTCTAGCAAACAGAATGATTTTTTAGAAAAGACATACAATTGTGCGCCAAGTATGTAAGAGATTTGTGACTGACAAAATATTTTATTTCTTTGAACTTAGCACACTTTCCATTTACTGCCCAGTCAAAGTACTGCTAGTCAAAATGGTCTATTTGTGTCAGAATATTCACACTGTAAAAGGTGACATCTCCCTTTGCTGGAGACTGTTAAATCAAATAACACTGTCATATACCCATCATATGTCAGTCACTGCGAAAGAATTTATAACAAACAAGGCAAAGCGATGTTACCTTATACATTCTACATGCTTTCTTTCTTTGCATCTTCTAATAGTAAATCTGATAAAACTGCATTAAAGTGTTATTTCTTTTTTTGTATTACTATTGCATCTATTAAAGTTACAGGGACTAATGGGGACATTTAGTGGTGAATCATTTCATCATTCTATTGCTATTCTATTGCTTTAAAAAAAAAGAAGCATTTTTAATTCAAAGAAATTCAGAAGTGCTGTTCCATATTGAATGCAGATATACATGTTTAACCCCCTCTCCGACAGCTGACACAAGAATCCATCCCATTACGTAGCTTTAGTACATCACTAGTAATTTCACGCAACTGCTGCAACAGAACTACATGGTGAGTTATTTTGATTAGTACATATCTGGGCTATGTAAATCAGGCCTTGTCCCTCTCCCACTCTCTCTTTATATACATGTATTTATCTATGATTTTTATTTCAGAATATAATGGTACTGTTACTGGCCAGGCTCAGAGCCCAGAGTCTGGAACAGTGAGAGAACACAGAGTACTTTGGGGAAATGCAGAAAGTAGTAGCAATGCACTGAAAGTTAAAGGAAAACTATACCCCCAAAATGAACACTTAAGCAACATATAGTTCATATCATATTAAGTGGCATATTAAAGAATCTTACCAAACTGGAATATATATTTAAGTAAATATTGCCCTTTTACATCTCTAGCCTTGAGCCACCATTTCATGATGGTCTGTGTGCTGCCTCAGAGATCACCTGACCAGAAATACTTCAACTCTAACTGTAACAGGAAGAAGTGTGGAAGCAAAAGACACAACTCTGTCTGTTAATTGGCTCATGTGACCTAACATGTATGGTTTGTTGGTATGTTTTGTGAGTACAGTGAATCCTACGATCCCAGGGGGCGGCCCTTTATTTTTTAAAATGGCAATTTTCTATTTATGATTACCCAATGGCACATACTACTAGAAAAGTATAGTATTATGAAAATGGTTTATTTACATGAAGCAGGATTTTACATATGAGCTGTTTTCTGCAATATCTTTTTATAGAGACCTACATTGTTTGGGGGGTATATATACGTTTTCCTTTAACCAATGGGTTTGATATGTAGCTATATTTAATCTTGGTGTTAGAGCAAACTGCAAATAGGATAAAACGTCAAATTTAATCCAGGCCTGGTAAGATCATAAATTCTCTGTCCTCTGTGTAAAAGCCACTGAGCATAGCATTGAATGTGCCCCCCTTGTTTGTAGCTTGTATGGAAAAGGGTGCTAATTTTGATTATTAGACAGGCAATGTTGCTAGAGACAGCCAGATTGGATAAATCTATGACTTCTTTACAAGCAAATCAAAATGTTCCAATATCTCCATTATCATCTTATTTACAAAATAGGACTCATGAAACGCTCTCTAAGCAATGACCTAAATTGTGCAAAGAGAGAGATAATGTTCATTGTGTACAGAACATTTTTATAGTGGTAGATCTTAAAGATAACACTTAGAAAATTAGAATAAAACTCACTCATTCAAAATAACACGGTGGCTCAAGGGCTAAGCACATTCTGGCATGTAGTATCTATGTGAATGTATTGTTGGCAACATAAAAATAAATGCCATGGTCAATTGTTGCTGAGCCAGAACTTCACATAAGTCTTGCTTTAAATTGTGTGTAATCCTGTTTCCCTGTCGTACTTGGCATGCCAAGTAAAGCCGATTATTACCATTCTGTTGTGCGTGAAGCATATCTTTTATTATGTGTACCTCTTGATTGAGTAAACCCTAAGAATTGTTTTATATACACAGGCATATTTAAAACCACTTTCGTTGGCCAAAGGTAAAAAGCCTTGATGATTGTGGGGCTACAAATGCTGATATAAAAATTTAGAAATAGAGACTGTCCTTGGTTATTACAGAGAGTTGGCAGCTGGAAAGAAAATGGTAATAATGACCCTTATGCCATTTTTGGACACATTGGCGAACAAAAACTATATTAGTGCTGTCAGTGCTGGTCAGTAGGACCCCTTTGGGATTTTTATGGCCCCGAGCTTACCCAAGGCCTCCATGGACTTTGTATCATGATTTTATTGTAATTTGACCTAGAAATGGGATACATTTTATTACTGGTCTCAGCAACTGGGAGAAGTTGGACAATAGTGAACTACATCTGATAACACTGAACTATATTTGATACAGTGTGCATAGTTATTCTGCTCAAATCTTATGCAAATCTTGCTGCTATTCTCCCAGTTTAGCGCATATGTTAAAATATGACAATATGTAAACTGAAATATAGTACATTTTTTATAGGATAATATTTAATATTGGAGAATTGAAGATTGCCTATTTCTGCTTGCTGTAATTACTTTTTAACCCTTGACAGGAATGTCACGCTTAAGGCTTATTATACCCATTATTTAACCTTTTGCATCCTATATTATGCTACAATCCTTCTTGAGAAGGAAACAGAATGAAGAGAGAGAAGGGGAAATAGAGAGGCTCCTTTCTGTTTCTGTTGGTAGCTGGGATTTTTCTCTTCGTTGGTTTGATAAATGATAGCAGAAAAGATATGAAGGTTCTTTTGTTACATTGTATGGAGGTGCCCGCCTGTGCATTTCTGTGTGAAATTGGTAGAGTGAGATGTTGCTGAAAGAATAGCTTGATCCAGATAAAAATTTCCGCCTCACATTTACCATTCACAGGACTGTGACAATATACTCAGCCTTCTCACTGTGTACATGCCAGGCGTATAGTGAGGGTAGCATTAAGTGAAATTACATATGAGGGATACCAGAAATTCTTAATAACATAAACCAGGGCATATAATGTGCAGTTGTGGTGCTTGAGGTAGTAGCACTATAATACATTCTAAATTCCTTTTGATCCTGACTAAATAAATGTGCTCATTTAAATAATTATTAATAGAAACTGTGTTGAACCTCTGTTATAGACCTTTAGTCAATATAGCTCTTGATATTTAGCCTCATATTAAGCTAATTTCCGAATTTTGTGGACACATGCTTTGAAGAACTTTAGAGAGAACAATAGGAAGTCCCTGTTATTCATTCGAGTACTTAACTTGTTTATTCTGTATTACTAAATGAATTATCTCCTATTCCTTCTTTTGTAACCACAATTGGCATAATTGCCTTTCATGGTTGGAGCAATTGTTAAACAAAGCTTAAAACCTATGTTCCTATATATAATAAAAATATCCCACTTAACTTGGTTTGTTCTGTTTGCCCATTTGTAATGTTTTGGGTGCCTAGACAACACAACCTTTATGATGATTTGCCTCTAGCAGCTATGTTAGTAAATGGAGAGAATATCCACCGGGAATTATATTTTTACAGAAATAACATTGTGCTGCAAGGGTAACTTTAATTGAAACAATTGAGGTATAAACATGGATGTTTCCAGTTGTAGAAAGCTGTGTTAAGATAGCATTTTATTTTGCAGTGTAATCCCTTTAATGTGTTAAACTTTAGGAAATTTTCCTGTGGTTGAAGAGTCATCAAGCAGTCTTGACAGTTTTCTACAGCCTCAGCATAATGCCCGTCTTGCTGTGGCTTCCAGCTAGTATAAATATTTAACTAAAACACAGCCTTTATTCAGTATTGTTTGACTCTACAGGATTATTTTATGAAATCTATCACCAGGTATGATGTTCTGAAAATAAGCCCTATAAAAGTCAGTTGTAAGCTGGATGAAATATCAGACTGGTTTCTGAGTGGCATATCTGCTTATACGTCAATATAAGTAGTTAGTGGATGTACAGTATATATGATATAAAGTAGTCCATTACCTCCTCTACCACATTAGGTAGAGGCAGTGGTAACGCCCACATGCAAGCCCTTAATTTTATATGTTGTTTTTTATTTACTATATAGGTTCCTCTTGCATGGCTGTCATTTGAAAACCCCTGCACATAGCATGCTTGTAGTTTGCAACCAGGGCCGGATTTACATAGTGGGCGCCCCTAGGCCCACTCCCGTTCGTCACCCCTGTCACCTCCAGGGTGACAGGAGCAATGGGGATTGGCGCACGGGAAATTAAAAAAATTATTGTCTCTCCAGCGCATCCCCAGTGTTTTTGAACAAATGTGGGTGTGGTTGGGCAGCATGCCGCCCCCCTAAAATCCTGCCTCCCTAGGCCCGGGCCTTGGTGGCCTTTCCACAAATCCGGGCCTGTCTGCAACCATGAGTTAAGGATACTTGAGGTCTATGTACATCGATATGCCAGTGGTTCAGTGTTAAAAGGAACAATAGCATCAAAAAAGTGTTTTGAATTAATTAATATATAATGCACTCTTGCCCTTCACTGGTAAAAGTAGTGGTGATGGATGGGAAAATTGGCAGGTTGGTGTTAGAAATATACATTGCCAGTGAATTTCTAATTTGGCCCCAGCTGGTGATGTACTGGCTGGGCCAGTCAAATACCGGCCAGGTGGAAACCATTAATTAAATTTTTTCAAATATATCCTTATAATTTAATGTGCTTGCTAAGTATGTTCAGCATTAACAACTATCTGATTGATCAGGGATAGGCAATCTTTGGTATTCTTGCATATAATGGAACTACAAGTTTCAGTGTCCCTGTATCAGAAGGTGGGGAAATTATGGCATCGGCAGTTGCACAGCATCTGAAGTGCTTGTGGCAGCCTACACTTCCTTTTTTTATTAATGTTTATTTATTTCTTTTTCATAGGAATGGGGGTACAGAAGGAAAAAAGGGTAATATGGGGGTTATTAAACTTAACTTATTAATTTAAATCGTTCTTCAATTATTCAATTTAATGTGTTTTATCCATGGGTTCCAAATTTTCCAATAGTTTAAGCTGTTGTTATGGATAATTGCTGTCAATTTCTCAATTTTTCTCGTCTCTTCCATGAGATTCACCCAGTTCCTGTATGTAGGGGTTCTACTTTTTTCCAAACATTGAAACATATGGATCAGTAACCTATTCTTAAAAGAGAATGAAAGGTTAAAACTAAGTAAGCCTTATCAGAAAGGTCCACTAAACATACCAGTAAACCCTCAAAGAAACACTGCATTTCTTTCCTTCTATTGTGTACACATGGGATTCTGTATCAGACTTCCTGCCTTCAGATTAAACCTCCTTGCCCTGGGTGTGAGCATGCTCAGTTTGCTCCTCTTCCCCCCCTTCTCTGCTGTAATCTGAGCCCAGAGCTATAAGTGAGCAGGGAGGGACTCAGGCAGGAAGTTATGTCACACCAAGCTAATACTGCAGCTGCTATCCTAAACAAACAGAGAGCTTCTAGAGCTTTTTTCTCAGGTATGGTAAAACATTCTACAGAATAAATATAGCATTCTAGCTTGCACTATTGCAGCTAATCTTTTGGCAACAAAATGCCTTTCCTTTTCCGTTAATCACCTTATTTGTCTATATGTCATAATGAAGAATTCATCTGGACAAAAATTCAGAACTAATTTTGGAAGCCTACCCTTCATGTACATGATTACCCCATGTCATGATTCTAAAGTGGTTGGGCTGAATTAGTAGGGATCTTAAAGCCGTTGATAATGTGCCTAGTGGTAGAATGCTTATTTTCTGTCTTGAATAAGAGCTATAGTAGTGTGAATGTTAATGTTTGAACTAAGGGACCTAAGCAAAATATTAATAATATAGGGCCCTAAAGGTCTGAAAAGGTTGCACTGGCATATTGTTCTTGGCGTGGCAGGTCTAATGTAATAACCTAATAAGAATAATATTTATCATTTGTCCTGAATAAATGTAGGAAATGTGAAGTGCAGAGAAACTCCAACTCCATTTTACCATAAACCTGGATATTTAGGTAGACAGGCTATGTTAGGACTTGTTGATTAAAATATAGAGGAATAGTAAAGTTTACATACTTTAATTAACCATTCTATTCATGTAAACCTCACCGAAGAGCACACTTGGGCCATACCTTTTCCACAGACATGTGGAGATGAATCCAGCTATGTCTCCATATGCCTGATTATGCAATCTGATCCTCAGGCATTAATGGCTCCTATTTGGTATCGCTTATCTCAGTGATTATACTGCTGGGGCAGTGTGGCGCATGTTGAGCTAGTCAGACTGTCACCTGCCCAATCCGATTATTTCATTACCGGCAAGAGTCAGCAATATTGTCTATTAAGCAGTACTAAATATAGTATGGTTTATTGCCTTTGCAGGCTGCTCTTTGTTTCCTTTTGTTGTTGATACAGTAGCAGACAAGAATTTGGCTAAACAAAATATTAGATAAAATAAAAAATAAAACAAGGGATAAGCAAATTCCCTCCAATTATGAAACTGAAGGAAGCCTCACTCTGTGGGGAATACACATGCTTTACATTTCTTTACCTTCTATTCATGCCAAGCCAGTCTGGAGGCACGATTTATTGTTTTTCCAACTCGTTATTCCTTTTTCCCTCTTTTCATTTTTATTTATAGCTTCTGATTGCCTGACTGTTATAATTAGGATTACACTTAACTGTTTAGTACTTATTGGTAGATTTACAATTCTTAGATCTCTGCTGAAATAATCCAGTTGAGTTCTTGAATGCATTTTCCGGTTGTATGACTGCTGCTGTTCTTCTCTTATACATATCCCACTATGATTCAGCTGCCTCAGAGATCTAAGATAGAATAAAATAATTAGTGCAATGAGAAAACAGACTGAAATCCAATCTTGTTATTAAACAACATCAGGGCTGTGTCAGTGAAGGAAATACATTGGATACTATTAGAGAGGCTGCTGTATATTAATTAGTACTGTGGCCATACTGTGGGGGGATTTATTACAAAGTCTTTACAATTCACTATTGTGAAGTAAGTAAAAATTAGTGTAACACCATGAAACAACTATATGCTGGTGCATGGGACAAATCGGACAACCATAATTTTTCCAGCTCTAGCTAACTGGATACAACAGCAATACAATTAGCCTGCGATGATTTATTAAGTTGGTTGTGGTATAGGTTTGCCACTCTTAGGTGAAGCGGTTAAGGAGCTATTATACAATAAGCAGTAGTTTGTATCATACATAAAACACACAATGTTGCACGAAATGTGCTTGGTATCCTTTTTAGAAGATTATAGTTTTAGGATAATGTGATCTTCAGTTTCCAGCTGGTTGTTCTGAGGGTGCTGGTAGCTGTATTCTACAACAGCTGAACAACTATTTAATAGTATTTCATTAATACACAAGTAAATTCAGTTACATGGCTTATTAGTTGTTTATCCCAAAAACTGAAGAAAGAGTAAAAATGGTGTTGAGCAGTAAGAAAGAATTACCAGTTTAGTAGCATGCAGAAGTTTTCTGTCTGGAGTTTTAATACAGCTGGGCCATGGGTCAGTGCAGCTATCATTTATTCACCTCATCTTGTGTCCCAGGAAACAGCAGAACTATGCAGGCACAGGGTGAAAGTAAACACGATAATGCACTGCCAGATTAGCACTAGGCACACCGCTGAGTTTTATTTACTCCATAGCTCTTTTGCCTTAGGTGTCCTTTGGCAGAGTCGCTAAGCTTGTTCTCCATTGCTAGCTGGAAGTGATCTGAAACCTATACTCCTTCTGCTTTCCTGCTTTCCCAGGAACAGCTGGACACTTTTTGGCACGGATCCTGGCAGACACCAACTGGATACAATCGGATGATTAGCACGTTTGGTGTCTTCCACCTCTGAAGTTTTATACCTCTAAAATGAATGCAGCTTCATGCTCAATCTGACTGAATAACATCATTAAAAATCAGGATTAAGTCTGCAAAGGCTTGAAAGAGTTTTAGTGAAATCTGGCTGCATTAAATGGATATAATAGTTATATGTCTGCGTTGAAGTCTTTATATTTTGGGGAATAGTTGCACAGTGTGATAGATTCTTTATTATCTTTGCTACAGATAAAATCTTAATGGAACTAACATCTAAGTAAGATGTAAGACGCTGAAATGTTATGGAAACCACATAAATTATATCTAATCTCTGTCCTGTAACTTGCAGTAGCTTTGTGTCCAGGTTTGACAATGAGATTGACCAGCGGTTGCTGCAATGTTAAATAATGTTACACTATAGCTTTATGTACCCTTGCAAAAAAATGTCACCTCTCAATACCTATTCAGTGTTTGCAAGGATTATTTGTTTGTGTCGACAGAGAAAAGTTATATATAACATTCACTAGATGCTACTGCTGAATGTTTTCCATGCCATTTTCTAAGAATTTAGCAATGGCTTTGGTTGCTGGAGGAGGGAATGCTCATAGTGATGACTGTACCCAAAACTATCATATAATAGCTAGAAAAATGAATTCTGACCCTTTTGCTTCACCACTCTCTCTAGTAACCAAGAAATTAGGAAAATTCAGTGATTTGATCTTGTTTGGTAGGTTCTGATGGGTGAAGACTAGACTATTTTTAAATTTGTCAGTGGCAAGCTTAGTTTCTGCTTAAGCTTTCTGCCTTATGTTCTGAGTTGAGTTCAGTAGTACCTATTGAGGCACATTACCCCTGGAGCTGCTGCTACCTCTAAACCCAGTGGTAGCTCCAGGGCTCCCACATGACCTGTGCCAATTGCCTCAGCACAGTTGCACCAGATGGATAGTGCGCAAAAATCTATTCATATAGCAGCAATCAGGCTTTTAGTCTTAAATGATCCAGACACGGTACTAACTGTTTGTTGCATTGCAAGAAAAGCAATACAATATTTATTTTTCTGCAATGGGCCAGTGCAATGTCCCTTTAATTAACCTTTCTTTTCTTTTTTGCAGAGCAGCAAGCAGAAGGCATTATCTCCAAGAACTACACCATTACAATAGAGTCTGCAAATATGGCGACCACAAGATGGAGCTGGATCAGTATAGTCACCAAGATTGCATTTGTAACCACAGTGTCTGCTCTCACCAGGCAAACTATCCAGACAAAGTTAAACTTTACCAGTTTTTACGCAGAGCAGTCAGACTGGACATTCAACCATCTAGTAGTTGATGTAAGGAGTGGACATATTTATTTAGGAGCAGTTAACAGAATCTACAAACTCTCTGAAGACTTAAAAATCTTAGTAACTCACCAAACAGGACCTTCTGAGGACAACCCAAAGTGTTACCCACCAAGCATAGTACAACCTTGTAATGATCAGTTGGCGCTGACTAACAATATCAATAAAATGCTGCTGATAGACTACAAAGAAAATCGGTTAATTGCATGTGGGAGTCTTTACCAAGGTATTTGCAAACTTCTTAGGCTTGATGATCTCTTCAAACTTGGTGAACCTTCTCATAAGAAAGAGCATTATCTCTCTGGAGTAAACGAGAGTGGCTCTGTTTTTGGAGTCATTGTTTCTCACAATAATCTTGATGACAAACTCTTTATTGCCACATCTGTGGATGGGAAACCAGAATATTTCCCTACTATCTCTAGCAGGAAGCTAACCAAGGATTCAGAGGCTGATGGAATGTTTGCCTATGTTTTTCATGATGAGTTTGTTGCTTCAATGATAAAGATCCCATCTGACACTTTCACCATCATTCCAGACTTTGACATTTACTATATTTATGGGTTTAATAGTGGCAATTATGTCTACTTCTTGACTCTTCAGCCTGAGATGACTTTCCCACCCGGTTCTGCTACAAAGGAGCAAGTATATACATCTAAATTAGTTCGTCTGTGCAAAGAAGACACAGCTTTTAACTCTTACGTTGAGGTTCCCATTGGATGTGAGAAAAATGGAGTGGAATACAGGCTTTTACAAGCTGCTTACTTGTCCAAAGCAGGGTCTATACTTGCAAAGTCTTTGGGAATTAAACCTGGGGATGATATTTTATTTACTATCTTTTCCAAAGGTCAGAAAAGAAAATTAAATTCACTGGATGAGTCGGCTTTGTGTGTGTTTGTTCTTAAAGATATTAACGACCGCATTAAAGAGAGACTTCAGTCATGCTACAAGGGAGAAGGCACTTTAGATCTTGCATGGCTAAAGGTGAAGGATATTCCCTGTGGCAACGCGGTAAGACATGAATTTTACTTAACTATGATTCACTTTGACAAAATAGAAAAAACAGGAGAATTATTTAGGTTTTGTTGCTTATTGCAAATATGTTAGTATTGTTCCTTTTGTACATCCATAATTCTAAATATAATTATAAGGATAATATAAGTCACAGAGATGTTACATGACTGTAAAACGGCACTGCAGTCTCTGTGAGTTTATGCACTTCATGAATAGGGCTTGTGCTGAACATACAGGGCTGCTACTGCCATGAGTCAAGGTGAAAGAAACTTGTATTAGGCAATAGAGAGTGGCTAGTTACCAGCAGTGGCAAAAAGCCAACTTCTGGTAACTTTAAGAGCCAAATTTCTATTTTTAAATTGGTGTACACAATGGTTAGGCACAGTCATATATCATATACTCACTATATATGACATACATGTTGGACATAATGCTAACATTCCTACTGTGTTTGTTGTAAAGAATGTCCGCTAAAGCAACGATATGCCTCTTATGGCCTTTACACAATGAAAATACTACCATGCATTTGGTCAGTTTTCAAATCCCAGGACATTACCAAGCAATACTTGCAAATACTCAAGAAATGAAACTGTCCCTGGATATCAGGAGAGCTGGCAGCAAAGGCACAGCATATTGTGTTACAGGATCCATAAGGCAGGGAAAGAAATGATTCACTGGATGAGTGAGTAAAATAACACCAATCCCAAGAGAAAGAAGAGGTAATGAGTAGATTTATAGATTGCTTGTCTCTGTCAGTGAAGGGGTAACTTACATTTCAGTAAAAGCTGTACTGTATTTATTGTATCTTTTGTGTATTCTTTCTGCTATCAGCATCATTACCTGTGGTTCACGTGTCACTCGTAAGCCATCAAGGTTACATCAAACCAAAGATGTGGTAAAGATTTCTGTCCATACACTTCAAGAGCTAATAATGGAGGAATAAACCAAGCACTGCTTTGATAATGGCAATTTCAAAACAGCACAGAATCCACTAAAAATGTTAATATTTCTCTCTGGTTAGACAGTGATGCACCTCTAATGACAGGAAGCTGAATGCAGACAATGATTATAATGGCCTGTAAAGTAGTGGAAGTGGAAAGCAAAAGAGCCTGACATGAAAAAGTGTTCAAATTAGGTTTGACGGGATTCTGCAAAACATATTACTTCTTGTTTAACTCTTTTTTTTTTTTTTTTTTTTCTAAACCAGGTGGATTTTAAAATGGTTAGCAGGCAATGTGTTGATGTACAGTAAGAGCTGTGAACAGAAGCATTTGATTAGCATGATTTGGATCTGTAGATTTCAGGAATTATGTGAATATTTTATAGCAGCATTTACAAAAATGGTTCAAATAACCTATGGGGACTACTGAAATCTCCCGACATCCCTAATCTGATCATAATTATTAAGGAAATGTCAACCTACACGCGACAGTTTTTTTTTTAAGTTAGGCACCCCCAAGTGATTTCATTTACTTACCTGACACCCTGGACTGCACCAGCCTGGGGTCCCTCCAGTGAGCACCACGGAGCAATTGTCTTTCAGTTTCTTTCTTCAAATTTCCCTGTTCAGATGTATGCACAGTAGAATGAAATAGACAACTTTTTAGTTAAAGTTTGGCTTTGCTCTGCTGAGCATGTGCAGCCGCGAGAAGAAGAAGCCGGAAGATGATTGCTCTGTGGTGCTCGCTGGAAGAATCCCGGGCCGGTGGAGTTATCTCCTGATAAGTGCACCGGCCTGGGGTGTCAGGTAAGTAAATGCAATCACTTGGGGGTGTCTAACTTTTGGCATCCCCAAGTATAAAAGCACTTTCCTTCTCCTTTAAGTACAAAAATATTTTCTGGAAACATCAACTGGAGGCAAATGTCAGTTTCAGTAGGCTGCCAAATTATTCTAAAAAAAATGAAACTAAAATAATGAATTGAGGAACAAACCAATAATAGTCTCTAAATTAACAAAGCCAATAATAATAAGTTCACTTACATTCAATAACTTTCCCTGATTATAGGGGGATTTATTAAAGGACAAGATTGTGAGAAAAAAGTGAAAAGACTATGGGCATATTGAGGTTTTTTATGGTTTAGCAATTTTCTTGCATTATTTAAGGTGCTGAAATCAATTTTGCTCAGTGGAGCACACCAGAAATTCTTTCATTGACTTACATGAGAATTCCCAAGCCTGCAGTCAATAGAAGCCTATTCAAATGTCTTGCAACTCAAAGATACTTTTCTCAGGTGATTTTTCATTTGAGAATATTGTTGTAAGAAATAATAAATGTGAAATAAAATTCTCATGCAAGATGACAAAAACAATACATTGTAAACCCTGTGTTTACATGTGTAGAACACTCAAGTGTTTCATAGGACCAACCAGTCCTTTATAGAGTTACCAGTTTTTATCTTATATTTTGTTTTGATTTCTCTTATTCTTCCTTGTTAATCAGTATAAAACCATTCATGTTACTTCCTAGAGTCTCTTAATTGGATGTGTGAGAAATCAGAAGGACCCATCAGGAGCATAGGCAAGCCAATGTTTTAACTAGCCAAAATAATTAAACTAGCCAATAGCATAGGCAAGCCAATGTTTTAACTAGCCAAAATAATTTAACTAGCCAATAGCAGAGGCAAGCCAATGATTTAACAGGATAGGTCAGTGATGAGTACAGTGCATGCTCTGCTTTTGCAAAATGATTAAATATGTAACACCTGGATAATCTCTTCATCACCTGCTCTCACTGGGCCTCTAAA
This sequence comes from Xenopus laevis, assembly GCF_017654675.1. Lineage (NCBI taxonomy): Eukaryota > Metazoa > Chordata > Amphibia > Anura > Pipidae > Xenopus > Xenopus laevis. The sequence continues at coordinate 91,546,715 of NC_054375.1, read as the reverse complement.
TTGGTTCCTCAGCAAGCCATCTGTAATTCTTCCAGCCCAGATTATATATTGTTCCTACTTCAAATCCATGCACAACTAATATCCATGCCTTGACAGATCTCAGAGTCAGACATTTTTTTTAAGGATTCATTAATGCCTTGCCTATAAAATGAGCAGTAGAGTAGCATACATTCACAGGAAAAGCCGACCAAGTTGATAAAACATTTTATATAGGACTGCATTCCAGGAAGGAAATGGGTAGGTTTTATATTCACGGTGACCGGAAAAAACTGAAAGATTTAGCTACTTGCCATCAATGCAGTTTTATCACACACATTATATATGTATAATACTTTGCCTTAGTCCCCTCATGCACCATGGTATAGGCTCTCTTAAAAGGTTTTTGAATTTGTAGAGTGTAAAATTACTTGTGGCTGTGCCAATATCACATTAACAATAGGGTTGTTCAGTCACTGATCCCTGAAAAATGGGTAAAACTTCAGAAGCGTACAGAGCTTGCAACAAACAGAAAATTATTTTCTTCAATTTATAGGGACTCTTAACTGTATACTGTAACTTTCCTTAACAATAAAATTTGCTTGAATCTTTCCAGTACTGTCACCACTTGCTCCTAGGCACAAATCAGATGAGAGATTAACTTGAGAATCTGGCTGCCAGCAAATTTACCTGGTGCAAGGAAGATGCTGACAGCTCAGTTAAGTTGGCTGGCGCAGAGCCAGTATGAGATATTGTTGGAGGATGGATGGGCTTTGTGCAAAGAAACTTAGCATATGCTGTAGCCAGTTACCTTATACCTAGGCATCCCACTGATATTGTAGCTCAGCTCACTTTTTTTTTTAAATTTGTAACCTGCTGTAATAGAAATGTATTGAGCATGTTTGTAAAATAATAGTTTCTAGGTCCCTCTTTGTTAAAGTAAATGGCTTTATATATATTGAAATACAATCTATTTTCGTTGCAGTTAGTTAAACTGCTCAAATGCATTTGCTAATAGCAAGCAATCGGCATTTAACGTTGATCAGAAAACTTTACGTAAAGGAACAAAATGACAGCAAAAGTCTGATTGTAGCTGTGTTTAATATACATCTATCTTTTCTACAACCTCATGGATTCGGTTTTTAAGACCCTCTGCAAATAGTTGGGAGAATAGATGCCAAGCTACTAAACAATGCTTGGTATACTATACATCATGTGCAGGAGTCATATATGTGAATGTTTATTGTAATCTACCTGGTATACTAGTATTCCATAATTTCCCTGAAGACTATATATTTTCCCATGAAATTCTATACTTATCTCAATCACAATTAATCTGATTAAGAGGGTCTAAATGTATTGTAAAGATGTTTTTTTCAGGTAAAGTATCCCATACTACTGTATTCTGTCAACTCTTTCAAAGAATCTCAGGGACTGTTGCTTTTTGTTACATTGGTGCCCACTGTTTAACCCTGTGTGCCTATGAATTAAAGGGTCTTACTTGCTCACTAAAAGCTATATGAAATTTTCATTGACTTTTAAGTCATTAAAAGAAACAGAAATAGCTTTAGAAAGTGCTCCATGATCAGCTGGAAATCTGCTGAAAAAGGATAGTTCTATAATATAATATTTAACAGGGAGTTGTGTTTTTAGATGAGAAGGTGACACCTTTCAGCTTGCTAACAGTATTCTCTAATAATGCCTTGTCCAAGTGAATCACGCAACGGTCAAAAATAGTATGACTGTTATAATAAAAGTGCACAGTTCAGGTTTTGACAATTAAATTACTATACTCAAGCCATTCCTGATTTCTAGAACGCTGCAGAAATATAGTATGGCTGCTGAATAAACGAGAGTTAAAGGAAAGGTAGCAAAGGACATTGTGAAGAAAATGATTGAAGATTAGAAAGATGTACAGGTGGTTTGACAAAGGGGAAAGGTTAAAAAGGCTACTGATAAATGGTATTTTTTTTAGCAACAAATATACATATGCATGATCTTTAGAAAGGCAATACTACGTTTACTGACCTAGCTTGGAGTTTTACCTACTTTATTTAAGGCTGTCCAGTACAACCTTGGCCCTCCTTTAGTGTTAGAACAAAAGTTCGAGAATCAGAAAATTTCAGGAAAAATCATGAAAATTGGAAAGTTTCACGAAAAAATTGTGAAGAAACGGAAATTGGCGAAAAAGCCGTTCGCATCAATTTTGATGCTGGCGTTAACGTAAATGGGCATCCAAATAGTGTTGACGCGCATCGATTTTAATGCGTGCGACTTTTCGGACACGTGTCCAGAATTTTTGCCGGCGAATTTTCGCAGGAAATTCTCTAATTTATTTGCCGCAAATTCGGGCCAGGCGAATTTATTTGCCCATCACTACTGAGATTGCATTTCTATATAATCCAATCCAAATGTATGCAATATATTACTAGCTGGTGCTTACAATATAATAAATATAAAAAACTTTGAAAACTGCATACAAAGTATAAAGTAGTGCTTCCACAGAATTGTACCAAGTAAATTGCTTCATTTTACACATTTCCTGGAAATCTTTTGAGGGAAGGAAAAGCTGTAAACATTTAGAAAAAAGTTTCCAAACATAGAGTATACAGGTATAGGATCCCTTATCCAGAAACCCGATATCCAGAAAGCTCCGAATTACGGAATGGCTCCTATAGACTCCATTTTATCCAAATAATCCAAATTTTTAAAAATGATTTCCCTTTTCTCTGTATTAATAAAACAGTAGCTTGTACTTGATCCCAACTAAGATATAATTAATCCTTATTGGAAGCAAAACCAGCCTATTGGGTTTATTTAATGTTTAAATGAATTTCTAGTAGACTTCAGGCATGAAGACCCAAATTACGGAAAGATCTAATATCCGGAAAACCCCAGGTCCCGTGCATTCTGGATAACAGTTCCCATACCTGTAATACATTTGCACAAAGGGAAAATTGTCTGAATTTGGTTCATTTTTTCTTTAAATGATTTTTAAATTCCACCAAAAATCATAAGGAATATCAAAATTTTTAAAAAAATCAGCAACTAGCACCTGGTGAGCTTTTATAGAAGGGAACAAAAGGCATAGTTTAAACATTCAAGCTAGTTTAGAAATTTGAGTCTTAAAATGATAACAAAAGTTATTTTCATGGTGATGTTTTTTCCCTGCAAATTGGTGGTGTGATTGTGCCTCGGCAGAGATGCACACTTCACTCATCCCCCGCCCCAGTAGTTGTTCCACTGGTTTTGAGTTATAGGGTGGGGTCTGGTTTTGAACAGTTTTAAAAATAATGTTTAGTTAGAGATAATGACACCAGAAAATATTTTTTTTTTACATCTATCATAATATTGTCTTCCGATTTATAATTTTGCCATAAAAGTATTTGCCAGATGCTTTTACGTTACCTTTCTTACCCCCATGTTCCTCTATGAGAGGGCTGCCATATTTGTGCAACATTAGAAACTCTAACTGACAGATTGAGAAGGGACAGTCAGGTTGGCAAAACAGTCAGGTTAAGGAACTTCAAGTAACAATTACTTATAAAAGCAGAACAATCAGTGAAAAACTCAACATGACCTATAGGTAACTTTTAATGTAGATTAATATTTTGAAAATAAAATGTTTAGTGTCAGTATCACTTTAAATGCATACATTGAATAGTAGTTTAAGCCTGGAGATTGGCATGGTAGAGGAAGACTGGGTGTTAAGGTCTATGAGCTTGGCAGCTGCATTTATTACAAGCTTGAGTGCTGACAGTCTCTGGAGGGGAAAGTTAGTCAGTTGAGTTCCAGGAATTTTGTATAATACATTGTTGTATTATAAACATGCACCTTTTCTTTTTATTGGGATTCTTCATAATTTTTTTTAGCACAGAATTCAATTTTTGGTTTGATTTATTGACTTATATATGATTAATGAGCTGGAAAAAAAAAACACTGGACAAAAACTGAAAAACAAGTGAGCAAATAAATATTCATTTTATAACTCGTTGAGAGAAAAATGATTTACCATGTACTGCAAATATAAACAAAGGTATCCAAGCGGAATGTAAAAAAAAAAAGAGTAAGGCTTTGTTGTGAAAGAGTAGAGAATAATAATGGTTATATTTCTTTATAAATATTGTCCTTCATTCCCTTGATATAGAAGCTAAGGCAGATGGGTCCTCAAAATCCAATAAAATACAGTTTCTGTGTATCAGTTCTTCGCTAGCCCTATCAGATGTTCTACAACCAGAAAAAATATCCAGTTTTCTCTCTTATCAATCCAGCCAGAGCTCTGAGCTGTAAATACCTTTTTATCCATATCAGCCCAGGCAAAAATGTTTATATTCAAGATGAAGCAGCCTTATGAGGGTCAAAAGCAAGTCAGATATAGACCAATGGGATTCTTGGAATACGCTAAGCACTCCGATTATTATACAATGGGTAGGTATTTTCATATGACTTGAAGCTAAGAAAACAGCAAAGGGACTTCTTGTAATTATAACTGGGCTCTTAGGCTATTCAATCTGACTTTAGGTTAAATGGTACATTTCCAGTAGCTGCAGCTGAGAATGACCAGAAGTAATTTATCTTGCATCATACTGTAGGTTTAAGAGGTAATCACCAGTCGCGTGTGTATTTAGGTTTGATGTCCAGTGGCATCCCTAATGCACACTGAAATCAGGTTTGAAAATTCTGCTTGTGAGTGAAAGAAGGATGACTGCAATAATTGCTTCCTCATACATGAGATGATGCCTTTATTGTGCACAAAGCTAAAAGTTAAATTTGTAGTAGAGGATGCGACTAATGGAAAATGAGTAAATACAAAATGATTACTATACATGCACCTTTGTAGGTGGAGTTAGTTTCTTACTTTTATTAAAATTTTATTAAAGAATAAATTGCACAATATCAAATTTGGGCCAAGTTGATGTGAATAAAAAGCTATTTATTTGTATTACTGGATTAAAAAGAACTTCTAAAGTCAATGAGCCAACTATATACTTCATGGGAGTTAGATCTGGTAAAATTTGGCTCTGTCATGTTGGCTACCCATGTTTCTGTTTGCTGCTGATGCGTTGAGTGCGCGCTGCAAAGGGAATCTTGTTCACTGTGAAGTCGTCGCAAACTGTGGGTTTGGGGCACTGCACCCGGACCAGAGACGTGGAGCAGTGAGTGACCTGTTAACATCAAATGCTTACTGAAAGGTGCAGTTTAATTTTAAGCGAAAGGTCAGCGGAAGCTGCAACTCACTCACCGGTTGAGCGCTGCATGATTTATGCCTGTTCTTAAAGGGCTTGGAATGTAGTAGGGTTGGAGCGCTCCCTAATTGGTATATTGGATATTTTAGTTCCATCAAGGAAGATGCATACTTTGTATATAACATATTTAACAAGTGCATCACATAGAGAATGTTCAGGTTCTGATATGGCAATCGAAAATCCCCAAATTAGTCTCTTTACAATTCACTTCCTGCCCACTATAACACCAAACGAATCTCCCTGGGTGAATACTAGGAGAGAAGCAGGAATAAATGAAAATTAAAGAGAAACAGAGAGGCCGCGATTGGCAGTGCTTTATTCAAAAGGGCCTTCATTTTAATTATGGCTATGGAATTAATAGCCTTCATATCATGCCTCTTCCTGTCCTTCAGCTGGCAACAAAGAAAGAGATTGACTGTGAAGCTTCAATTTTAGTATTATAATGTTATATTGCTTATCTTTTTATTCAGCCATTCTAAACCCTAGCAACAAGAAACCAGTTAAAATGTAAAGCCTGAAGGCTGTACAACAAAAATTGTAAATAATTAATTACCGTAACTACAAACAATGACATTTTTTAGGATACTATAGTCTGCAACATTTTAAAAGTTAATTTTACAGTGAATGATTTTTTAAAAATAGATATTGCGCAGCAGTTACTATTATGGCACATGAGCAGACCGCTGTACCTTGACAAAATGTATACAGTACAGTATTGCAGTGTGCAATGTATAGGGCACACAGATGCAGGGCTTCAATTATGTATAACACCCACACACAACTGACTTGCAATCCCACATAGTGTTGCACACAGTTTAACAACACAGGTACTAATTAGTGGCTGTATTGGAACATTGTTTGCAGGAAACTTTTTACAATTTTTTGCTATTTTACACTAGAATTCTAGGGGGCAAATGCTGCATTATGGGTAAAAAAATTGTGAATGTATTTTTGCACCTTGAGTTAATAGTGCACAGTTCAAAAACTCATTTTTTTTAGAAAATTTAGGGCATGCTGCTTGACACATGCCATTGCCTGAATAAAATAAGTTGACTATATGCGGTGAATACTAATGGAAATCTGCATTTACCAGGTGATCAATGACAGCTATGCTAGAAACAACAGCATTTAATCTAATGCTGATAAATATGGACAATAAAGTATAAGTGGTTGTGCTACTAACATTAGACACAAACCAAAGCATTCTTCTATGTAGAAATGTTGATGCCTGTGGCTGTTCTTTCTACTGGACATATGAAATATGAATGCCAGAGGGAGAGTTAAGCCTGACAGACTTCCCTGTTAACTGGCAGGAGTGCCATGTTTACCACCTGCCATTGCTGCCAATGTTCTATTAACTTTTCTGTGGCAATGCTATAGATTATCCAGACACCTACTGAATACTAGATGAGCACTTCATCGTTTTTCCTTTCTAAAGAGATATAAAACCTTTTTTCTGACAATACAATTCTTTGGCTGATACAACATGTAACAGGGGCCATTCATTCTTTAAACAGAGAGCTGTAAGGCAGACAGAAAACACTTTAGGGCAAGATTTGCTAAGGTAAGATAATAAAATATACATGCAAATACAAGAGGGAAACATTTGTTCACTAATAAATGATTGATGGTATTTACCATGCATGATTTAAACAATTAGGTTTCTTTATCTAGTCCTGCAAAGCAAATCATTGGGCAGTCGCAAGATCGGGAGGCATTTTAAGTTCCTGAGCAAATTGATACATATTTAAATGCAACAGCTGAAACATGTAAATGTGCATACTTATATTGTTTGATGTGTTGATTTAATTAGCTGTTTGGGCCAAAAAGGAGATCAGTACGCCTATTTAAGCCAAATGACATATCTTTGTTTAGTATTCTCCTCGTTTTTATGTTCAGCAGATTTAATGATCTTATTATTTATTTGCCTTTATTATCTGCATCCATCTCATGATTCCATGACCCTTGTTTTGCTTCAGCGACAGTCTATGATTCTCATTTCTCCAGAGACAGGATTCTGGAATATTTATATTGTCTATGCATTATGAGAAAATTTGGCTGTAAGAAGGTGACTGAATTGCACCTGTTGGACAGGGTAAAAAAGAGTGTAAGTAAAATATTGGTCTCTACAGTATGGCCCATCAGCTTATTGTTCAAAACCAATGTAAAATAAGTTTTTATATAGTGCAGACATATTCTGCAGCATTTTACAGAAATTAGGGGGCAGATTTACTAAGCTCGAGTGAATAGTTCGAATCCAAAAATATTCGAATTTCAAAGTAATTTTTTGGGTACTTCAACCTTCTAATTGGTCAAATTCGATCTAATTCGATCTAATCGAATGATTCGAACGATTCAAAGTAAAAATTGTCCGAGAATTCGATAATTGAAGTACTGTCTCTTTAAAAAATCCTTCTACTCAATACTTCGCCAAATAGAAGCTACCGAATTGAATGTTAGCCTATGGGGACATTGTAGATAGGTTTTCGGCACTTTTTATGATCGAATAAAAATCATTCGATCGATCGCTTAAAATCTTTTGATTTTGCGCTAAAATCCTTCGAATTCGATTTTACTTTGAGGGCCGAATTCGAGGCCCCTAGGTGTCTGTGTGTGTGTGTGTGTGTATATATGTGTGTGTGTATATATATATATATATATATATATATATATATATATATAAAGCAAAAAAGTATGTATGTATGTGTGTGTGTGTGTATATATATATATATATATATATATATATATATATATATATATATATATATATATATATATATATATATATATATATATATATATATATACTTTAAAGCCTTTAGAGTGCTCCCACAACAATATATATATAAGTCCCTATCGGCAGGACTGTTCTGCTTGTCTGCTTGTACTACTAATGGGAGACATGGAGAAAAAGAGTGAATTTCTGCTTTGTGAATACAAAAATCAGAAATAAAAAACACAGCAGCATTTGTCCAGTCTAATACCAGGCACATTGTACAGATACTTTAATAATGGGTGGTCTTGTATAACATCATTTATTTCTGCTAATGAGGGATTGACATGTAATGACTGAGCTGATTGATAGTGGAGGTCAACCAAGTCATATAACTTGATTAGTGCAGCCAACACTAATTCTAATTATTTCCCTAAGGGCTTGTGTTTTATGTCATAGATATAACAATAGAAAAATGCCAAAAGAACGGATTATTCTGAACTGGAGCTGGGAGACATTAATTTAATAATCAGATGACTCAGCCGCTTCTGGTTTCTCTTTTCAAATTTAATTTCTTAACATGATCTTTAAAGGAAGTGATGACATTCTTGAAACGATGCTAAAAGGAAATACCAGCTTTCTGAGTAAGGATTATCTTTGTGTGTTGAGGTTCCATATTTTTATTAGCCATGTAACAGGGAAATCTCGTATTTTAACTCTATATATTTAGACAAGCATTGTAATAAATGAGTACAAATATACAGAGATGAGCTGACATGTGGTAAGAGACACAATAGGAAGGAGATGCCTACCCTGTAGAGCTTACAATCTGTTCCTTTTTTTTTTTGCCTTGAACCTTCTTTTCAAAAAGCATAGAGGTAAGAAATTGCTCGTAGCATGTGGCTTTCTAAGGCACTTGGCACTGATGTCTTTAAGGGGAAATTTTAAAAAATGTATGTGTATATAACATTAAGGGGGTAATGTAATAAAAGGAACTAAGTTTTCCCAGGAGCAGTAACCCAGCAGGTAGGATTTACTTGTCACTTGTTTAAAAGCAAACATCTTATTGGCTGCTGTGGGTTACTGCTCCTGGGCAAACTTATGCCATTTATTACATATGGGGTAAGGGTGTTATTTATCAAAGGTCGAATTTTAGAGTTTTTTTATACCTTGAATAAACTCTCATGAATTCACAACTTAATTTAAGAAAAAACTCGAATGGAAAAAACTTGACTTTGGGGTTCCCATTTCTGTAGGAAAAAAACTCGAATCGCTCGAATTGATCAGGTTTTCGGGCAAAACCCTCCAAACAAAACATCATGAAGATTATTAACTCCTTCAAATGGTTCAAGGGACCTCTGCTATTGACTCTTACATGACCTTCACATGTTTTAGATGGTGTATTTTCATATTCAAGCTATTTCCGGGGTTGGGGTATAATAAATCTCAAAACATTCAATTTTTTTAACCCGAAAAATAAATTTTTGACCAAAAAAAACCCCTCAAACTCGAATTTCCGTGGAAAACACAACTCAATCCTTAATAAATCAGCCCATAAATGTTTAAAAAAGTTTGTTTACATTTAAAAGAGGGTGTGCTTTTTCCAGTCTTCAATGGGATAGAACTACCTGTCTGGGGTAACCCTCAATACTACCCTTTTTAGAAGCCACTACAGGAGGCAAGCTCAGATGCAAGGAAGGCCTCAGTCTAGTTAATCTAAGTTAACTAACAGCTGCACAAGAAATAAGCATTTCAGAGATCTGTCAGGAACTGAGGAAGAAAATGCCAACTCCGCTTCTTCCAAAACTCATTGATCTATATTAATTTATAGATATTTGTAAATGTTCTGAATATGTTTTATGTGATTTGTATTTGCTAAGGATGATGTGCCTAAGTGGATACATTATAAAGTTATGTAAGCACTAGGACAATCTTAATAAATCTACCCATAAATGTTTATGCATGTTCTTTGTTGCATTCATCTTCGAAATGATACAAAGTGCGTACAGATGTTAAAGTTCCTCCATAACCCTTTATCAAGCCACTTGATAAGCCACTTGATAAAGGGCAAAGGAGGGCTCAATATGTTGCCTATGAAACTTAATACATTTACACATTTGCATTCACATTTGAAGTGCTGCTGAATTACCTGTGAATACTATCATATATCGTTTGGCTGGAGGATTTTCAGCATGCACCCGACAAAGCCGCTGAACAATTAACACGGCGAGCAAAATTGGATGCTGGCACGCCAAATTAGACGCCAACACGCCCCAAATTGGACACCAGCGTCCAATTTGAGCGTGCCACGTTAATTGTTCCGCGGCCCAGTTCAGGACTGTCCGTGGGCCAGCGGTTGGGGATCTATTATCCAGAGTGCTTGAAACCTGTTTCCCAGGATAAAGGATCTATTTGTAATTTGGATCAAAATACCATAAGTCTTCAAAACACATTTAGACATGAAATAAACCCAATGGGATTGTTTGCGTTATGGATGCAGGCAACCTGGTTACCATCAAGTGTAAGGTATTGTTTTATAGTTCTAGGAAAAATGAATTTTTATTAATAATTAAAAATGAAAATTATTTTTGGACTCTATGGGCGATGGCCTTCTCATAATTCGGAGCTTACTGGATAGAAGGTTTCTAGATAAGGGATCACATACCTGTACAATGTACTTAGTAATTGGAATGTCATAAATTGTGCAATTTGTCTTTGATTTCAGCAAATCAGTAGGAATCCTATACTTGGTTTGCTGGAACACCTTTTATTATTTTACCCTGTAAGATTTAACTAATCACCGAAGTGCTACATACCCAAACCTGCTTTATCAAGACTTGCTCATTTTTACTGAGTTGTAACAATAGTTACATTTCAATAAAACATTGTAAACTCAAACAATAATTGCCTCAGTCCCAAATCCTCACCCCCTTATTTAGGGAGTAAGGATTGGATGCATATTATGTTGGTTGTGTCTTTGACGGAGGTTAAGGACATGGTAATCACTGATTGGCATTTAAAAGACCTCTCTGGATTTCCTAATTTAGAAATCCGGACAGGCAGTTTTCACCCGGACAACCCTCCTGAAAACTGGTCTGTCTGGGTTCAAATCAGACAGGTGCCAACCCTAACAAATAAAGTGGATTTCAGCACTAAAATGCATACTCGGGCGTTCAGCCCAAGGATCTACTCCATGTGCCTTCAAATTGTCAAACTCAACTTTATACTTGTGATTGTATCAATCTTCTGTCAGTACTAAGCTATCAAGGTGAAGTTTTGAAGTGACAAAATGGTTAAATGCATGAGACTAATAGAAAGTATGAGATCAGGTTATCCTAGCGGAGCAGGAATGGAACACAGTACTTTTTACTGTTCAGGTAAGTATCAGCCTAATAACAAAGCATCTTTATGTTGTTACATGTAATTACACAGTTACTTTAGCACCATTATGTTTTTGAACTGCAGCGTGTGATTAGACTGTAGGCTGGATTGTTAGTGAATTCTTACGCACGCATTTTGCTCTCTCCTATAATGGCTGTAAAGTTTCTCAGTGTTAACTGCATAACAATTTGTGGTTAACCATGGAATGAGAATGCTCTGCTTATAAAAAGCTGGTGCAACCTAACGAAGAGAATATAAAATGCAGTTGTTTTTAGTTTTTGTCAGAGAATGAGAGCCTTTCAGACAAGAACAGAGAAAAGGTGCTTTGTATATGCCAGTCAGATGTTAAAGGAAGATGAAAGTGTTACTATTTGTAAGTTTTTCAGGCATGCAGGTTATTGTTTTCAGCGTATTGTTTTTTATAATACAGAGCAAAAGGAGTTGGAATATAAACTAGAGCTTTAAGTGAATAATCAAGATAAAATAGTTATCATGACAGACTAGATTAGAGGCAACCCAAAAATGACCTACAGTACAAGGTGAACGCCAAAAAAAACCTGTTGTCGTTAAGTATTTTAATTTATGTGGGGCCTGTCAAGATTTTGACATACATGTATGTATGGTAAGCAACATGGGACATGCTATGTATATGATGGACTGCCAGGCTTAGTATCTCATGATACACTGATGTCCATCTGCATGTTAAAGAGCACTTCTGCTGCCTTTGTGGTGATACTTTGCTTAGATGTTATATTATATCTACCTTTGCAAATCCCACTCTTTTCTTTGTGGAGGAAAGAAAATGATGCCACTAACTATGGAATGAATTCAAAAATGAAACAAAAAAAAAGACAATAAATGCATTATCTGATTTTACTACAAGGTGGATGTGCTCTACCCAATCTTCAATGGGATCAGCTTGTATGTTATAGAACTACCTGTCTGGGGTAACCCTCAATACAAATGGATGCCCCCTTTTTAGGTAGCCACTACAGGAGGCAATCTCACATACAAGGAAGGCCTCAGTCTAGTTAATCTAAGTTCACTAACAATAACTGCACAAGACATTCGCATTTCAGAGAACTGTCAGGAACTCAGGAAGAGAATGCCAACACCAAAACTCTTATCTATATTAATATATAGATATTCATAAATGACTATTGAATATTTGTTATATAATTTGTATTTACTAAGGATCGTCTGCCTAAGCGGATACATTATAAAGTCATGTAAGCACTAGGACAATCTGTTTGTATTATCTTTCAGCCAGAAATCTTTTCTCTGTGTCCATATGACTGTATTTCTACTAGAGATTATTAAGGAAGGGGGTCAACAAACATAATAAGAAATAAGTCATGCATACATTTCCATTTATTATTGTTTTTTGAGAAAAAACTTTTGTATATCTAGTATTCCAGACATACAGTTTTAGAAAAATAGAATGGACTTTTTTGTGCATTCAGGTGTAACTGTTGCCATTAATGGGTGATAATGAAGCTGCTATTAATTATATGTCAATGACATGCAGTATCACTCTTTGCTATGCTCGACAGGGTATGAATATCGTATTCATTAAAATGAATGTCCTTTTAACCTCAAACACAATTATTTTAAAACCTTTGCCTTTAATGGACAAAGGATAAGGACGGACAAAAAATGTTTGTGTCAATAAGTAATTGCTATTTAACCAGCAAGAAAATTTTATACTTACAGAACAGCAGTATTAATGCACTTCATAACATTTTCTGTATATCTTAACAAACAAATTAAATACCTAAACAAATGTTGGTTTTAAACGGTGTGTAGCAAAGTGGTGATTTGTTAAACTTTAATATTTTTTTAAAAAGAATTTGTGTTTTTATGCTATAAATAAATTAGAAAAATGCCTGTAATATTCATCCAATCGCTCTCCTGGTGCTGTTACTGAAAATAGTTACCGTATATACTCGTGTATAAGCCGACCCGTGTATAAGCCGAGGTACCTAATTTTACCTACAAAAACTGGGAAAACTTATTGACTCGCGTATAAGCCTAGACACAACTACAGCCCTGTCTCCCAGCAGCGCACATTCTGCCAAAGCGACCCCCCCAGCGATCAACTGGACTTCTTTGCAAAGCTGATGGTGACAGAGAATTGCCAAACGGATTACTGTGTGCATTGTCCCACTGTCCCACTACCATGTGCAGAGGGTGCTGTTTGATATTGCCATCACTGTTAATCTTTTGTATAACCAACAGAGGGTGCTGTGTGATATTGCAGTCACTGTTATTCTTTCATACAACCAACAGAGGGTGCTGTGTGATATTGCAGTCACTGTTATTCTTTCATACAACCAACAGAGGGCGCTGTGTGATATTGCAGTCACTGTTAATCTTTCATATAACCAACAGAGGGCGCTGTGTGATATTGCAGTCCCGGTTATTCTTTTATACAACCAACAGATGGCACTGTGTGATATTGCAGTCCCTGTTATTCTTTCATACAACCAACAGATGGCGCTGTGTGATATTGCAGTCTCTGTTATTCTTTCATACAACCAACAGATGGCGCTGTGTGATATTGCAGTCTCTGTTATTCTTTCATACAACCAACAGATGGCACTGTGTGATATTGCAGTCCCTGTTATTCTTTCATACAACCAACAGATGGCGCTGTGTGATATTGCAGTCACTGTTAATCTTTCATATAACCAACAGAGGGCGCACTGTTATTCTTTCATATAACCAACAGAGGGCATTGTGGGATATTGCAGTCTCTCCCCAAGTGAACTGTTGGTATAGGAATGATTAAAAGTGACTGCAATCTCAGCTACTCGGGTCGGGTAGACTTTTTCAGCACATTTTGGATGCTGAAAAACTCGGCTTATACGCGGGTATATACGGTAAACCATGTCCTCCACAAATATTAAACTCCCATGATTTTTTTGTAAAGCTCTTACCATTATAATGTTTTAGTACAATATAATGTACTTTATGCCTTACATGCAGCTACATGTCATTTCAGTTACAAATTGTTTCCACACAATTTGTGACAAACCATACCCTCAGGCCATCATGTTTTGGAGTTGTACCTGTGGGTCAAATCATGAATCCATAGAGGTTAAAACATCCGCATCTTAAAGTTAAAGACTTTTGCACCTAACAATTTAGCTTGGATTAGTATCCCACACTGGATGCTACTCCAGATATAGCTGGATACAAGAAATATCAGGAAAGAGGGTGCATACCTTTAAAGATATAATCTGAGGTGCTAATCCATAGGAGGCTCCCCATAAGGATCTCCAAATCTAACATGTAAATAATCAGGAAAAGGTCTTTTTTTTTTTTTTTATTATTTGTGCCCCTGAGGAAGACCACTATGGTTGAAAAGCGTTGGGCTCACTCTTGATTTTGTAATTTTTGTTAACCTCCTTTTTTTTCTAATGTAATACATTATTTTTTTTGCAAATTTAGGGGCACATTTACTAAGGGTCGAATATTGAGGGTTAATAAACCCTCGAATTCGACCCTTGAAGTAAAATCCTACGAATTCGAAGGATTTACCACAAATCCTACGATCAGATCGAAGGAAAAATCCTTCGAAACAAACGGTTCGAAGGGTTTTAATCAAACGATTTTCCTTCAATCAAAAAAACCTTACAAAAGTGATGGAGAAGGCCCCCATAGGCTAACATTGTAACTCGGTAGGTTTAAACTGCCAAAGTTTTTTTTAAAGAGACTATCGAATGGTCGAATAGTCTAACGATTTTTCTTTGAATCGTTCGAATTGAAGTTGAAGTTGTAGTCGAAGGTCGTAGTAGCCTATTCGATGGTCGAAGTGCCCAAAAAAAAACTTTGAAATTCTAATTTTTTTTACGTATGAAGCTTATATTAAATTTACATTTTCATGATAGTTCCCCTTTAGGTCAGCTATGCAGGATGAGAGGGAAAGGAGTAATGCACATCAAGCAAATTAGCACTTCTGATAGGGAGATGTTATCTAAATGCCCCAGCTTACTTTAATAAAGTCCAAAGCAGTGGTTAGCACAGCATTTAGAACAGAGGATGAATAGTCTTTGGAAGAGATTTATGTGGTTATATGGTTTGCTACAAAAACAGATATCAAATTCATCTTATGAAATGTCAGATGAAGAGTCATTTATTAACTGCAGGAAGCAATTTGAAATTGTGACTTTTCATCTTATTCAAAACATTAAAACTGCTAAGAAAAACAGACTGATATCACTGATATTTTGCGCTGTGGCACACATACACGCACTTGTGATAATTAAAATGCCAAATATCCCTGTGTACTACTTCATATTTGAGAAAATTGTTAGCATCTACTGTAGTAAGTCACAGTGACAAGACACAGTGTGATGTCCCTCAGCTACTTCACTGCTTAAGACTGAAGAGAAATGGCATCTGAGAGAGGAATAGTGAAGATGAACTTGATTATTTCAAAAACAGTACCGAATTTGTAATTGATTTTATTTGCAAAGTTTCTTATTTTAGTGTGCTGAAGCTCCCCTTGGAGGCTTCCCTTAGCAGGAGCTGAACCAGTAAAGTGCAAGACATTTATCAGAGTTGCCTGAGACTGCGAAGTGAGCTGGAACGCAATGCAACTTTTACAGAACAACATTAATATTTTGGGTCGTGTCTTCAGCAGAAGCATTGTTAGTATTCTGCCCTCGAAGTCTGCCATCCCACAAGCTTTCCGCCAGCCTTTTGATTTATTTATTTCCTGAAATCAAATGACAGCAGAATCCCAAAAGACAAAATGCACTTCATCCCTAACACCTTCGCAGCACAATCCAGACTGTAAATTCAGCTTTGTTCTTAGTTTCCTTGGGAGTGGCCTGTCTGTGCTTAAAAGTGCTGTGATAGATTCCACGTCCCATAAGGCAGAGCTGCAGCATAGTTTATTTTTAAGTGTATTTGTGTGTGGGTGGGGGAGTGCTTTGCGGGGAATGGTTACATATAAGGAACCTGAATAAAAAGGTAGGGCTTGCATCTTTATCAATGTCTCTTGCTGAATTTCCATGATTTCTAAAACAACCCGAACATTCATTATTTGTCCCAGTTTTTAAAACTGCACACCAGTATCAGAAAATGCTTATACATTATACTTGCCTTATACTTAAATAGTGTATGGTGCGTTACATACTTAGGGCTTTTGCATGCTAGAAGTTGGGATTCCCCATTAAGAACACTGAATATTCAGGGTCAATGCCAAAATATAAAGTATCACAAATGTCTTTAAACCTTGACTGTCACAAAAAAGCTTAGAACAATAATCAGAAAAACTTAGCCATTAGAGAAAGCCTCATAAGGCACTAGTATTAAACTTCCTTTCTGGAATTTACAAAGGCATTTTGTAATAAAGTGTGCAAAGCTTCTTCTAGGCCTAGCCACATATAGCAACCAATCAACAGGTAGCAAAGTAAGCCTCAACTCTGTGCAACAGTTTTTCGCTCTTTGCACCTTGCCCAGATTTTTTAAAATTAGCCAATTTAAATTGCATCATCTAAAGAACATTTTAAATGCAAATCATTTGAATATATTAATGTTTATAGAAGCATAAGCTTGTTCATATACTATGTGGCCTATTTGCTAACATTCGAATTTCTATTTTTTTTCATTAATGTAATTTTTTCTCTAAAAATGTGTTGGTTTTTTAATTCTCTAAAATGCCAAAAACAAAATTAGATTTATGAAGTGTAAAAACCATGAAAAACTGTAATACAAAATTTTGGCAAGTAAAAGCAGTCAAGGCCCTATAGAAGTCAATGGGAACTGCGCTTATCCTATTGGACCTTTTTTTAGGCATTCGGAGTTTGAGGTTTATGGATTTTTTTATTAGTAATTATCCAAAGAGGTTTTCTAATTTCTTAGCACATAATTAAGCATTTTGTTTTCATTTGTATATTCATTTTTCATTTTTATATTTGGAGAAAAAGAGAAAAGAAAAAGAGGTTAATCGTAGTTTTACAAAACTCTAAAACTATAAAAGGAGAATATTGATAAATGGGCCTCCCTGTGTAAGTATATCTACATTTTATATCTAGGGTGCACAGAAAAGAGTTATCCCTACTTACTACTGCCAAGTCTAAATCCCAGTACCGGAGAACTCGGGCTATAGAGGCTGTTCAGCAGTATTATAATGCATTTTATGCCCATGATTTAATCAACACCAGCTGCCTAATTGTACCTGATTCTGCTGGATTGTAGAATGTTAGTAGAGCTCAGTTTGCTTCTGTTTAATGAGTTTCAGTGTTTGGGGCCTGTGCTAATTGAACCACTGCACTGTATGTGTTCCCCCTTTGGTTGGTTGGGAGCCTCCTTTTTTTCTAAAAGAAACTTGAAATCTTTATTGGTAGTGTTTGTAGCAGATGGGAAATTCATGATGCAGTTGTTTTATGTATACATTTAGATGGTTTTTGTACTGCACATATAAATGACTATACATAACTCAGCCAAGAGCTGCTTTAATGAACATGTCTATCTTTTCTGCATCTTATTTTGCTAGATAGCTTCATAAAATAACAGGCCTTAGTTTTGCTCTTTCCGGGAATTTTATTTTTTACATGTACACACGTTTATTTCTGTATCAAACATTACCTTTTATATACCTTATATGTCAATAAAAAAGTGTGATTAAAATTAACTTTTAGTATGATGTAGAGTGATTTTCTAAGACCATTTGCAATTGGTTTTCATTTTTATTATTTTGTTTTTTGTTACTTAATTTTTATTCAGCAGCTCTCCAGTTTCCAGTTTCAGCAATCTGGTTGCTAGGGTCCAAATGACCCCAGCAACCATGCATTAATATGAATAAGAGACGGGGAATATGAATAGGAGAGGACCTAAATAAAAAGATGATTAAAAAAAGTAGCAATAACTATAATGTTGTGGCCTTACAGAGCATTTGTTTTTAGATGGGGTAAGTGATCCCTATTTGAAAGCTGAAAGGAGTCAGAAGAAGGCAAATAATTTAATAACTTTAAAAAATAAATGAAAAATGAAGACCAGCTGAAAATTTGCTTAGAAATAGCCATTCTATAACATACTAAAAGTTAACTTATAGGTGAACCGCCCCTTTAATCCCAGCAGGAATGTAACATATTGTCATCTGCTCTGGAGATTAAACAACGGCGTCAAAACATCCCATTGCCATTTCCCTTTAAGGAAAAGGAAAGGTGACATCTTAATACACCAATTAAAGATTAGTCTCATGCTGCCTTCCTAAAGCACAATATTTTTACTTACCAATTATGTACAGCAACATAGAAATTGACATTGTTGTATTATAAGTAAATTGCGGGCACCATATTATCTGGATGTTGCATCAATTCCCTCAGGCACTGGATTGGGCCTGTTCAGAGATTAAGTCACTGCTGAAGCAGAAAGAATGAAACAGTTAGTGGGCATGTACAGGGCTTGGGCAGATTATTTTGCTCATGCTCCAGCATGGGGAAAGCTAGTTTGCTTAAAAAAGGATGAGTTACCATTATCCAAGCAGGGGCGATCCTAACCCTAAAGCCACATGAGGCAGCTTTTGCGATGCGCCCCCTGCACTTACCTATAATTAGTTGAAGGAGGTACGGGGAGGGGCCTGCATTGCAATTACCATCTCTGCAATTGAAAAGCCAAAATTACAGTTCAATAATAGAATTTCAGCTCTTAAAGTTACCACGAGCTGCTTTTTCCAACCCCGGATAACTTGTCGGGGAACTGCCTTGTTTCATGACAGAAATGCCCTTGTATCCAGGTATCAATTATTCTGAAGTAATATATATTGATTACTGACTGCAAGATAAGAATTCAGTAGTGCACAGGGGCGATCCTGGCCCCTAGCCACCTGAGGTTGCTTGGTGTTACTGCGCCCCTCCCTGATGCACCTTTTTGGTTGGGGGTCCACAAGGGTGGCGGAGAGGGCCAGGATGGTAGTGCAGAGCGCATAGTTGAAGTACCAGGAGTGGCATTTTAGCCACCCCTGGTACCTAGCGGGGCACTGCCGCATGAGGCGAGTTACTCAACTCACCTTATTGGCGGAGTGCCCCTGGTAGTGCAGTAAGATGGAACTAACTGTAACTTATTATGATAAGTCCCCATTGGCCCCCCTCCCTGCCTCCCCCCTGTACAGTCTTACCCCTGAATTCTTTCCCCTCTAGAAATGCAGAGTTAGGGCAGCGGAGCTCACGGGCACCATCTTCTTCTCTTCGGTAATCTTCGTGTCTTCTTTCTCCCCTTCGGGAATTTCCATCTCTTTCGGCACATGCGCAGTTGTCGTGAACCGGAAGATTGCTCCAACTGAGCATGCGCCAATATGCCACTCACTTCACAAAGATTACCAAAGATAAGAAGATGACGCCTGTGAGCTCCGCTGCGCTCACTGGGTTGTGTGTGACCAGCATTAAACGTCAAATCACTTTTCATGTTGACAAACAGCTTATCTCTTGTGCTGCTCACTCATTTGTGGAATAACTGGCATGTTTTCTGTTTTCACTGTGGATGAAATGCACATATTAAATAATGTAGCTTTGCAAAACTATAGTATGAGTCATCATGTGAAATGCGTAACACACTGTTTTCTCATTCACACACGGTCACATCCTCATTTTGTATGCAATAAAAATATCATTTGAGATAATCAGTTCGTAATGTAAAACAGTGAAAAATTTACACTAGTCCACACAATTTTTTAACTTCTCAGACTAGTGGACCAGTAAAATTATTTTGACTCTATGATAATGACCAAAACACTCTCAATTTTTTTTCGATTAAATGCAGACTGACATTCCCATAAAATAGAACAATTTATTTACTTTTTGAGTTCAAGGTAGTAATATGCTTCAGATACTAAGGAGTCATGGATTCTTAATATTTTGCTGTTCTTTCCCACAGCTCATAACCATTGCTGATGATTTCTGCGGCTTGGACATGAATGCACCACTGGGAGTATCCGAGATGGTTCGGGGGCACCCTGTCTTTACAGAAGACCGTGATCGAATGACTTCTGTGATTGCTTATGTCTATAAGGATCACTCACTGGCATTTGTGGGGACCAAGAGTGGCAAACTGAAAAAGGTAGGGTACAGTACTTTTTCTGGTATTTGTATTTTTGGAATCTCTTGTCAAAATTAATTGTTAGAGCCGAATGTATAATTAATTGCCATAGATACTGTGAAGTTTTAAATGTTTAGCCTTTCAGTGCTAACCATAATTTTGGTTTTCTTACCCTCTTACTTTATCATAGCTGCCTAATGTAGTTTAAGGTTGGGCCAGCTTAATAAGGCCAGTGATGGCTGTTCATAGGAGTAGCTGCCTTGGGAATAACCACTTAAGTTTGCTGCTCCATTCATACAGAACAAAATAAACCATTATGGTTTGAACAGGGCTGAACACTATGAACACTATGAACAAAATGCTTATTAGTAGATATTTTTTCAAGTATTTGCCTATAGAATACAGTTATACAGAGATAGCCATGTTTATCTCATATATCAACTGGATATTAATCTTTTGGGAGTTCATGAGGTTCAGACTTATCTTAAGCCATCAGATTCTATTAAGACCTCAAGATCAATAGCCTAACAATAGCATTTCACACGTACAATTTGAGATAAGACTGTGGATTAAGTGGCTTTCCTCCAGTTAAGAGAATGAAATAACCATGGATATATGTGTATGTTTGTACAGTATTGGGGTTCTAATAATTGAGCTTCAAAATGCTTGTTATTCAACCTGCAGATGGCTTTTAATTTCGAAAGAAATCTGTTAAATTAATTATAACAGTTTCATATGTATTTTTTTAAATAAATCATGCATTTGTCCAATGTTTCTTGAGATATTGCCTTTTTAACAGCACTGTCCATTTTTACATAAGTAAGAAAACCACCAAATGTTAAAGATAGCGGACTAATGAGCTGGAAGCACTGATTGTATGGCAATAAGTAGTAGTAAGGTTTTGGCATGGCATTGATGCGGTAGTACAGTTTAAACAAATGTAGCACAGTGAATGGTCAGGAAAACTGTGTAAGCAGTGATCAATCACTTTGTTCTACATCGAGCTCTAGCTACAATTTGAATGCATAGCCAGTTTATAATTGCCTTCTGAGCACCAGAGCAGGAATCAATCAAAATAAAGCTTTGACAAGAGTAACAATCAATTAGAATAAAGCTGTGCTTTCAAATCTGTTACTGTTACCAAGGAAGAGGGCAGACTCAACCAAAATAATATCAGGAATTTCTTCTAGTAGGTCAGCAATAATCCAGAATAGTTTACGTTTACAGAATCTCATTCCCAACTGTTTTCTTTAGTATAAATTGCTGCACGGTTTGTTAACCAACTTTGTTCGGTAGTAGTCTAAATTATACCATTGTTAATGAATTTTGGTAAACAGCAAAATGTTTTTGTAATCCTTTGGGGGGAATACTAATGTTAACAAATGCTATCATTTTGGGGTCTGACTCTTACTAGACCTTGTAGGCTTTTGGCTTGGTAAATCACTGATCTTTCAGATTTAACAGTTAGTTAATCGATGAATTACTGATTCAGAAGGGTGTTGGTACTTCGTGTCCTTGTCGAGTTGCGCTAAGCAATGACATACTGTACATAGAAAATGAATGTGTTTGACTTCTAACATCAGTTACACTATGTGATGAACTGGCGAATCTATTTGTTTTGATCAATGTGTCAATTCATTAACACTCTTCTGTAGGATAAAGATTGGCCTTCTGGTTGTAATCCCTCATAAATCTGCCCTTTTCTGCTTATACACATTGCTATTACCTAAAACAAGGTGAGCAGTTTGTCTAAGATTTTTAAAACAGCACATGATTCAGAAGATCTGTGTAAGAAATTTGCAATCATTACTAGATCAGAGCTTATCATTCTGTCCCTATTTAAGTGGTTTGTTGAGCTGGATGTTGATTTTCTTTCTGACCTACTTTTGGGGAAATAGGCAAAAGCACCGTAATGATGAAAACTGCTGTGCTACTAGCCGCCTCCTGTCATTATTGCAATTACTACTAGATGATAGATAAGAAGGAATTAGTAGACTGCAGGAGTCTGTGTGCCCATACTTCACAATGTGTACTTTGTCTTTATACCAAAGTTACTACCTTACAATCGTTGTTTATTTTTTTCCCAACAATTTAGCCCAATACAAGTACAATTTATTGCAAACAGTTAAAAGAGTCTGCAATATGTTCTACAGGTTTATTTTTTTGGACAAAACATTGCAGCTGATCACATGTTGTTGCCTGTAGATTATGTTCTAATTGGTTTATATAATGTTTGGCTTTTTCAGAATAAATTATGACTCGCAATATCCATCTGGTTGCTTAGCTTGTGCTGCGAAAGTAACTGTCTGTGCCTGAGCTGACTGCATTGCTCTAGTTCAGGCTACTCTGTTGCTGTGTGTAATACCACTACTAGTTATTTCTCATTCTGTTGGAGAAGGAGGCTTCACATAAATTTATCATTGTGATCTTAGCCTTGGAGATTGTTTGTACTAAACTGTTTTTCTTGGGAGCCTTGATATTGTTTATTTGGTAAATTAACCTGGATGCTAGATACAGTAAATCACCCCTCATGAATATTGGCAAAGTAAATGATTGCTTAATAAAATACTTTCCATTACAAGCCTCTGAATACCACAAACAGGAGAGGTTGTTTGGATTCCAAGTTTACATGCAGACATCTGTCATTAAAGGAGAACTAAACTCTAAAAATGAATATGGCTAAAAGTGCCATATTTTATGTACTGAGCTTATTGTACCAGCCTAAAATGTCAGCTTGTCAATAGCAGCAATGATCCAGGACTTCAAACTTGTCACAGGGGGTCACCACCTTGGAAAGTGTCTGCGACACTGATGCTACAAGATTGCACTGGTTTTTGTGCTGCCATGTAGTAATTATCTGTATTAATTACTAATCAGTCTTATATTGTGGCATTTATATTCTATGTGTACTATAAGCTCAGTAACTGACAGCGGCACAGAGCATGTGCAGTGAATCATCAGAAATGAAGATTGGGGAGCTACTGGGGCATCTTCAGAGGCACAGATCTTCCCTTCTAAAGTGCTGTGGTTGCTGGTAGAGATGCCCAAAACATAATGTACAACATTTTTAGTCTACTTCTGTAATTACACTTTAGTTCTCCTTTTATGGGATTTCTCTAGTATCATACTTTGTAGAAGAAAGCACCGTACAGTATATCAACCAAAGCTCCATACTATCAATACCCCAGAGAGCTTTATACAATCCATTGCTCTGAATGAAAGCGTCAACCTCCATCAAATGACTCTTTAGCCATAGGCATATTAGCCCCCTGTAAAAAATATATATGCAATTATATATAAATGGTACTGCAGAGCAAAACATATTAGCATTCAGATCCTAACCTAGTGGTCTCTAAAACGCTACTGCATATTGATGGTATTTACGTATTAATTATTATTACACAATGGGAATCAATATATATAGCCTTTATTTTACTTATAGCAGGTACAGGCAGTTTAGTACTGTATAATCAATTCATGTTGTGAACTATGTGCTGCTTAAGGCTAAGGCCACACTAGGCGATAGCGCCGCGATTTGACTCGCGGCGACTTTTTGCCGCGACTTTTAAGCCGCAATCGCTGGGGAAACTTTTGCGCTGGCGTCTATGGGGAATCGCCAGCGTAAAAACACACGCGGCGATCTTTTTTCTATTGTCGCTCGAAATCGCCTAGCGAGGCAATTTCGAGCGACAGTAGAGAAAAGATCGCCGCGTGTGTTTTTACGCTGGCGATTTTTCGCGATTCCCCATAGACGCCAGCGCAAAAGTTTCCCCAGCGATTGCGGCTTAAAAGTCGCGGCGAAAAGTCGCCGCGAGTCAAATCGCGGCGATATCGCCTAGTGTGGCCTTAGCCTTAGGCATTTCTAATCCTGGGAAGCGACAATGTAAAGGTTCTTGACAATGGAGCAAGGTCACAAGGCGTTTGAACAAAGTCCAGTCCACTTAACAGCAGTGAAATGATCACAATTACGTAGAGATAGAAAACATTGTTCTACCATACTGCACCGAGGCTGATATGTTAATGTAGTTGCTACTAAGCTCCCTGTTTATTGGAAAGTACACCTCTTTGTTATGAATCTTGGCTGATGTCCATAGTCTGGTTTTGTCTTTACAGTCCTTAGGATAGTTTGCCTTTTAACAAATGGAATTGATTAAGCCGACACACACAAGCACTGCAGGCATAATGGCATCATATCCTGTGCCATGGTGTAACTGGGATCGCCTTAATTTGAGTTAAGGAAAGCATACAGCTCATACTGATAGCATATTAGTAAATGGACTATCATTTGCAGATTTGAATATTCATTTCATTACATAATTACAAAATAGCAGATTTTCTCTCATTTAGAGGGGAAAATTTTGAAACTGCAGGTAATAAATTCATCTCTAAGGACCATACCTTTAAAGGTTAAGTTGTGGGTTAAGGGTGGGTACGGGTCGGGTTTTTTCTATCCTATGACATAGGATGTAAATGAGTGCTACTTCCAAGTCTGTCCTTATTTGCTCTGGGATCTGAATAAAATTAGCTAGTGGGCACACAATATACCATGATCTTGTAGTTTATAAAAACATTTTTGAAAGAACTGGTTAGTATCTGTGCTTTTAAAGTATATATTTTTCTGTTAGGTGTGTTTTTTTTTATTTTCAAGTATTGTTTTATAGAAAACAGCGAAGGTCACTGTGTAAATGCAAGGACATGTTAATTCCCTTCTGAGCTCTTTGATGGTAGATTACATTAATTGATCTTCAAAGGGATACCTTTAATGGATGTACAAAATGATTTGGTTTCTTTTGCTCCTATTTAATGCACCATGGTTGCAGATTAATACAATTTTAGGGACTATTTTCAAAGACGTGAGTTGCTCTGCATATAAACTAGTTGTACAAAAACCCTTCCCCAAGTGCTTTTGACTTTGATATGATTTCATGTTTGTGGTGAGAATTACATAGTGTCTGTATCATATCTGATACCTAGCAATTGTTTTGGTAATGCCAAACAAGTGTATACATCATACAGTGTATCTTTGCATTGTTTTCCAGATTTACAGTGAAAACTTTAAAACAGGACATACGAATACGAATAGTGTGAAAGCTGCACTCCTGCACTCCCTTAGAGCTGGGTGCCCAGACCCAAAGAAATGTTTTTTATACAATGAAGTTGGTCTGCACTCCAAATATCTTTTTTTCCATAATTTACACCAATGTTTCAGCTCCTGCTTGAGGCCCCAAGCACTTTTAGATGTTATTTGGAGATCGGACCACCTTCATTGTGTATATAGGGAGTGGTGCACTCACAAATGGTAGGCAAATGCCCAGATGCTATCTACAATTCTTGTAATAGCATTATAGTATATAGATGCACTCTGGGAGTTTAAAAGAAAAAAACAAAGTTTGTCATTGTTTTGGTCTCTTTAGGAAACCTTTCTCAAGACAGACTTTTGTGTGTATGGAGAAAGGTCTCATAAAGAGACTGAAATGTTGACAAATTTAGATTTGCCAATGTGCACCTAAATACTATAATGATATATATATATATATACACATACACACACAAAAAATATATGTATTAAAGAATTTACTGCACTCCCAGGACAAAACAATATAAAAAAAAGTCAACATTTGTTTATGTACGAAAATTGCCATGTTCAAGAATATATAGAATATTGATTGTGCTGTCCTGCAGCCGGCTTCTCTAGCTGTGAAATATCCAGGCTTGTCTAGCAGCATATGCACTGCAGAGGATACATCTATAGCAATTGTTTCTTTTTCAAATAATCAATTTAGCTTTTCTGCAGCTCCTGGTTTCAAATGATGACAAAGTGATCCAATTTAGCTGTCAAACACTTTGTCTGATCCTTTGAGTGAAGGGACCAGCTGCATCAATGC
Organism: Xenopus laevis; assembly: GCF_017654675.1. Taxonomy (NCBI): domain Eukaryota; kingdom Metazoa; phylum Chordata; class Amphibia; order Anura; family Pipidae; genus Xenopus; species Xenopus laevis. The sequence goes on along the minus strand of NC_054375.1, from coordinate 91,520,466 downwards.
AGTGCTCCCAAAATGCTTACTTCTCTCTGAGTGCATGCTGTCTGTAGGGTTTCCAGAATGGCAGAATATCAAACCCATGCTGTACTTGTACATGTACAATATGCTATAAAATGTATTATGCGTGTCAAAATAAGATCAACCATTTGCCTCAATTTAGAAAATGTATTTAAAAAAAAAAAGCCATACCATTGTTTTGTTTAAAAGCACCTTTCATTGCTGGTGCAAGATCAATCTGTCAGGTTCCCTTTTCCCACTTACCTTTTCTAACCTACCCTGCTCCAAATACACAATCACTACTCAGGATTCAGATGAAAAGAAGCACTAACAAGTTGACAAATAATTTACACAAATATTAGTCTTTGAACCAACGTTGACTTAAAAAATGACACAAAACACTCCAGGACTGGGCTACCTGCAATGCCAGCCACTCTTGCAGCCACACTGAATGAGCACATAAAGCATGCAACCAAAATCAATCTGTCCAAGAATCTAAACCCATATGGAGTCAACTAACGATCTGGCTGTTTGCCATTTTAACCTGGTCCTGGCCTTGGCAAGGGTTCCACTGCATTAATTGGTGGGTGGGATGCTGCTCCTTCATTCTCCTTTCAGATGTGATATTCTTCCTTGTACTGCTCCCCCATGTGACCTGCCTGCTTCTTCACCCCATCAAGACTCCCCCTCTTAAAAGCCCCTGTAGACTACAGGTACAGATACAGAGCTCCCTTACAGAAACTGGAGTATTTCTAGATTTGGTGTGTTAACCAGGTATGGATTCAGGCCTTGTTCCCTGCATCAAAATGAAACAGTAATGTATTATTTCTGCTTTATAAATTCAGCAAAAAAATTGGCTTAGAAAAATCAAATTTACAATATATCATTTTGTTTGACATATCTGTTAAGTAGATTCTATTTTTTCCCAGCAGACTATCATTAACATATTTGATTAAACTTCATACTTATCAGTGAGCTGGAATAATACAAAGGCAGAGATAATACACCAGTGCCCCTAAGCTTGCTGTGATTCTTTATCTACTGATCTGTTTATCCTTGGCTTATTGTTGACTTTGTCTCATTTCACTTCTTTTCTCTGAATCTATTTTTTTTTCTAAAATTATTATCAACTTGCGATTTTCCTAATGAATTCTGTACTGGTGATGTATCCATAATACGGTGTTCAGATAACCTAGCTAAGGAAATTAGGTATTGTTCTGTATGCGTCACAATATTAATTGCATCCAACAATATGACTACATGAACTTTATTCAATGCTTGGATTAAAAATAATCCTACCATTTCCACACTGTCATTCTGCTCTGTGTGACATCTTTGAATTTGTTCCAAGTCTTGACTGCTTGGAGACCGAGTATCTGAGCTTCTGAAACAATTAGGGTGAAGAACTTGATTTAGGAACTCTAAGTTTAGATGTGTCCAGATCCTAAACTACAGCAACCTGATTGGCCAAGCTACTCGGGTATACATTACTTGCACAATCTGACAAAGCCCAGGAAACAGAGAAGACTGTATGATGCCCCAATATGGGGAAGTTCTAAAAGCTTGACTACAATCATTGATTCCAATTTATCTAGCTAACACAGCCTTCGGGTTGGGATAGATGGGCCACTTTTTTATGGTCTTGCTTTTGTGGCTGCATCTTCTCCCAGTAACACTACCATAATGTTGATTTTTTTTTTTTGTTGAGCTATTAAACTTCATTGCTTACCATAGATTACTGTTATAAAAAATCCCGACCATATAATAGTGTAGATATTTGCAGCAATTGTTTGTTTTTGCTTATCAGAGTAAGAGTGACCTAAACAATATCACAAACCAACATTTTGGTGGAGGATTTGTTAAGGGATTACAGAATTTATCAGTGGTCTGAATACTTTGTGCTGTGTCATTTTTAATAGAACCAATATGAAAGAAAGAGCCAACATATGTGTGCACGCCTTCCTATCTTACTGCCAGACTTACTCTGCTCTCACATACAGTTATATATATATTATTATTCTGTAGAGTCAATGTGCCGAAGTTTAGACATTGAATTCAAAACTAAAATGGCCTTGCATGCTGACCCATATTTCCCGGATGTGATGGATTATGCATCTAACCATCTAATCTTTCCTCATGACAGAGTATTGTAGTAATATATATATAATAGGTTATTGTTTTGGAAAAGAGCCCAGTCTGTGGCACTGACATGATCATTTTTTTCAGGCACATATAGAATATAGAATAATGAGATATTAGAAAGAAGTCACTCTAGAAGCTAGTATATATAATACAGAAATCATTTAAAATAGATATTTAATTCCATGAGGAGTGAAAGAAACTGTGTCAGCAATTCTTTGAACAGAGAGGCACAGATAGCTAAAAATACCCAACATTTCTTGCAAGTTCACTCTAGGAGTCCACTGATTTCACGCCAAAGACTACACATATTGTGTAATTGCTTAAAAACAAGACCTTATTCTTGTAATTTGTTGGTAGATGTGTCTTTCATGCAATGACCATCTTCCATATTGTGTATCTGTCCACAGATAAAGAACAAAGATACAGGTATAGGATCCCTTATCCAGAAACCCGATATCCAGAAAGCTCCGAATTACGGAATGGCTGTCTCCCATAGACTCCATTTTATCCAAATAATCCAAATTTTTAGAAATGATTTCCTTTTTCTCAGTAATAATAAAACAGTAGCTTGTACTTGATCCCAACTAAGATATAATTAATCCTTATTGGAAGCAAAACCAGCCTATTGGGTTTATTTAATGTGTAAATAAATTTCTAGTAGACTTAAGGCATGAAGACCCAAATTACGGAAAGATCCATTATCTAGAAAACCCCAGGTCCCGAGCATTCTGGATAACAGGTCCCATACCTGTATAATACTAAAGATAATATTTATCCACAGGGAATTTGGTTCTGCACTGTTAGAGTTGTTTTAGTAGATGATGGAAAATGGAAACACTTCTGAATTCAGGTTATGTAAGTACATTGGTTGGAATAGAAAATGATCATCTCTCAGCCACCCCAGACAGTTCAAATTACTTTAAAAGAAATGGTTTCAGACACCAGACTTTCTGTAGGATGTGGGAAAGGCAGGACCTATCACCTTATTATATAGGTTTCATGGATCAGATGTCACTTTTGCTTTGCGATTTGTTTTGGTAGAGCAGTGCTCATTGTTTGCAGCTATATAAAAATGATATAATGTGGTAATAGGCAATTTTAAATAGGCAGCATTTGTGGCAAATAAAAACCTTGAAATTCAAATAACTGTGTTAATGTTTGTTGACCTGTCTTTTTATAGGCATCTTGCAAGCTTTTTTGAACTACAGATACCAGCATTCCCGTTGTTAATATTATTAAAATATGATGTTAATATTCTCACATTCACATACTCTTTTGACTCACTATCTTTATAAAATAAAGACACAGCGTTTTATACACAATATTAAGGCAAAATATATTTATTTGGATCTACAGTATAAGCTGTTTACAGTCAGAAATGTTTATACTAAAGCAACTGGCTTGAAAGTAATGTTCCCCAGCCCAAGTGATCAATGGTTCTGCCCTTATCACCTTTCTGACAAGCTGCTATTTAAGACATCATATCAGCACCATTATATTTTGTTTTTTTGGAGTTTCTGACTCTCTGTGCAGCTGAACTTTAGCTAATGAGAAATTCATGCACTCTCCTGAGAGGTTACAGGAAAGGCCAACAAAAATCTCTCTATATTAATTTTTTGCACCTTTTAGATAAAATCTAATTATAGCTGTGACCTAGCAATGTGCAAATCTCTTTGTGTTTGCTTCTACTGTCATATTGATGGGCAAGGCATGGATGCAGCAGTGCAGGGATTAGTGATATGGTAAAGACTCCAAGAAGCTCCAGATAATCAATTGCCTTAGTGCTATGTCTGTTGTCTGTGATATTATCTTTGGATGGTAGATCACAGTATGTTGGAAGGCATCGGATGTGAAAGACTTTTCATGTACTCAACAGTCCCTTTTCAATACCTTGATATACAGTAAGTGCTATGTGAGATCTAAGACTGTCCAAAAACTCTTGAGAAACAAATAGTAGTTTTGAGGCAAAGTGGTGATATTTTAGCTTGTTTTAGGATTTCTCTGAGGTCATATAAACATTTACAGATATGAGGACTTTTTTTGTATATATTGTCTAAAAATTCTTCAGTTTACTGCAATAAATGATTTATGGCATCATAAGTAGGCGTATTTATTAAAATGGTGGGTAATGATGTGGATTATTTGTTGCCTGTGAAAAATCTGTGCTGCACATAGATGATAAATATCCTGAAAATACCTTGTCACTGGTGTCAGATTTGACGGTGGTAAAATATGTGAATTGCATAACTGCTGGAAAATGCAGGAGAAGGCATATATATAATATACTAATACACAAAGGGGGAGGAGACTGTTCATATTTACACAACACCCTAGAATCCATTTCACCCTGATCAACATCTCCAGAACTTTTAGAGATATTTAACTGGGTGATTAGAAACTCTATCGTTGGTAAGTGATCACATCAGGCCTATCGGTCTGTTTTCAGTTTTGAGGGACAGTCGCAAACTGCATACTCAAAACAGCATTGGGTTTAATCTAAAAATGGCCAAGCTTTTACTCCTTTAATCCAAAATTTTCTTTTTAAATTATTAGGTACTATATGCATATAAGGTTTTGGATTTAAGCTGGCCATAGATGTTGAGATTTTTAAAAGATCAGATCTTCTCAGAACGATCGTACGATCGTACGAATTGACCATCAACTAAAAAGACCAATTTGCCAGGAAAACAAAAGGGAGCTGCCTGCTTGGCCCTGCAAACATAGATAGATTGCACTGGGGCCGATAAAGATTTTTTGACCTGGCGGATCAATTTCCTGACAGATGTTGGACGAAAAATCGTAAGCTGTACACTCGTTCGAATCCCACTAACCGCACAATAATTTGGAAGGATTGGTCGGGCTTCCCTAAAATCGGTCGTCGTTTGGCAAGAAGAATTGCCCCGTCTATGGGGTTAAGTCTGGGGCTAACGCTTTTTCATGACTCCATAAAATTCACTTGTTGGCGAATTTTACTCTAGAACTATTTTGTCTGGCCAACAAACATATCTTGTTGTATGTGACTAGTTTTTTTTTTGTAAAATAATGCACATGAATGCACTTGGCTGATATTTATTGCAAGAACTGGCACAAACGTAAATTTTTTACATTACCCTCATTATAATATTTTTAAATTTATACAGCAACCAATATATATCTAGGGATGCAAGAAAATACAAGCTAGAAATATGTGTAGGTTCTAGAACTGGGCAAACCTAAAATAAGTTTTGTTAAAATATATGCTCCTACTAAATTTGGGGGATTTACTTAAAAACAGGGTCAAAAATATTTAGTTTTTTTATTGTGAAATTATTTTAGTATAGGGCTAGAAGAGATTTGTCATTTCAAACAAATGTTGTTTTAGTTCATTCTGGGTTGGCGTTTTGTCATTATTTTAATATGCAAACTGACTTTTTTTCAACTTCTTACCAATCACTTTGAAAGGCTCCAAAGCTGAATTTGGACAAATTAAGATACTTGCAGAACTTTTTAGCTAATCTCTAAATTTACTTCCCATATATTTATAATAAGGGCTTCTGAGCTGTGACCAGTGAATTACATTTGATGAAAAGTTTTTTTTTCTCAATTGTATATCTCAACAAGCATTTTCTGTACATTATGATGGTCATAAAAAAATATTGAAGGCTTACAGGAGAAATATATCTTAAATGTACAGGGGGTGACTGAATCAGCAGCTTTAGTTAAATATTTCATTGTAACTCTGTAGGCTTAAGAAGCCTTTTTGGCTTAATGAAAAGGATATGGATTCAGTGGTGCACCTTTTGCTCTTTCTGAAAAGGATATAATCTGTGGCATAATTTTTAATTGTGCATATCAAACACAGTGTATGGGAAATGTAGCGTGAATAATGGTTCCTTTCAGCTCAATGAATTTAACCTCTAAATACCTAAATGGACAGCAGAGCAGGAATGATTATAATTAGTTTATCTAACATCGCACACACCAGGCACTAGTAGCCTCTGACACTTACTCTGTTGTTGAACTGCAGTGGTCCAACATCCCCTTGAAGCCCCAGAAAAAGCTGGGAACTGATGTTTATTAATGCCTGAAAGCATTAATAAATAGTTTGTATGTGTGCATTGGAATCCAGGTTCCATATATGTGTGAAGAGATGTGTCCAGGTACTGTACTGGTTTTAGTGTTCTTCACAAACCTGCTGTAAAATCTAATTGATCTTAATTGATGTTGGCAGATCTCTGCTTTCCATATGATGGGAAATATGAGAACAGAGAAATTATTTGCCAGTGTTGTTGCACACATGAACATTTTGAGTTTTCCTTCTGCATGAAACAGACTTGCTAGGTAGCAGGTGAGAATCAAAGTTTGAATTTATTGTAGCAATTCAAAATTCAGAGTTGGTGCTGCTATCTCATATTGTCGTGTCTCTGGTAGCAAAGTCATCAAGTCGGGCAGCTGCTGCAGATGATCAATGATACTCTTTATACTGTACTATCCATAAAATATAGAGAAGTTTGCAAGGGCTTGTTTTTTTTTAAGGGAACCTTAATTCCCTATTGTCTATACAGCAAGAAGGTGTATAGCAGGGATGGATCATTTTTGATGTGAGACTAATGGGGTTATAATAATAAAGGTTCCAGGTATGCCCATGTGCAGGACCCCATATACTGGTCACCCGTTTAAAAGAAAACATTTTATTGATTGTTATTGGTTACTAGAGTTGTTAATAAAATGTGCTCATTTTGCCAAGGTACAGTAAGCCATAGCAGCCATTTAGCAGGCAGCATTTACTGACCACCAGTTTAAAATCAAAACATCTTGGTTACTATCAGTTAGTCCACCTGGGCAAAAAGGTGACTTTTATTTTATATATGGGTATGCATGACATATAACCATGCTTACATTGGAAATGAAATCATCCAGAGCATACTTTACTTTTTCTGAAAAAAATTATAATGTCTTGAAAATGGCACCATAACATCCCAGTTTAGCTCCATGACTTATTTCTCTTTTAAATTACCTGTAAAGCATTTAGTATTGAATTAGCTTGGTAATTTTTTCCTTTTAAGAGTTTTCTATATTTTTACACTTATATTTCAAACACTTTACTTTTCCCCTGAGAGGCTTTTGGAATGCTCAGAATAAATACATATGTAAACATATGGTAATACAAGGAAAGCTTAATTTCAGGCCTCTATTACCTGTTGCCATTTAAAGAATGCATGTTTTGTTAATGCCAGTCACTACTCCACGCATTTCATACATCTTTACTTCGCTAAGAGGCATTATAAATACGACTGTTCAAAATGAGCACACTTTCTACCTACACTACAAGTCAGAGCAGAAGAAGATATATACATACAGGTATGGGACCTGTTATGCAGAATGCTCAGGACCCTGTGCTTTCTGGATAATGGATCTTTCTGTAATTTGGATCTTCATACAGTACCTTAAGTCTACTAAAAAATCATTTACACATTAGGTAAACCCAGTAGGCTGGTTTGGGAACAAATTCAGGAAAAGGCCTGCCTCACATATTCTAATTCTGGCCCCACTGTCGTGAGGCAGCAACAACAGTTACTATCCCTGTGTAAAGCCTACTCTGTGGGGGAAAGGTGTGAATTCTAGAAAAAAAACAGCCGCATGAAAAAAACCCCCCAGAAAATATTTAACGACAACCAGATTATCTCTTTGGAGCAAATGGTGCCGGCGCGCCCCTACAGTTATGTTTTACAGCATGGCTCTACATTTGATTTTATTTTTTAATTGAGGAACAGATGGAAACCATGACTGAAATTGTCGTCTGGTTAGCTCCTTCTACTAACAAGTTTGTATTTCACTGCTGTTATTATGGATGCCCATGAATTCCACTTTTGTATCACACCAAGGCATGACCCTGGTTTACAGAGAAGCTAAAATGTTCATTATGCTTTCTCATTGCTGTGTATTCTGGCACAAAAGGAGTCGGCATTCACCCACCATAAAATAATCCTAATGAGGGTTGAAAGGTTGCCCAGTGTAAGTGCTCCTTATGATGCGAGGTGCCTGCCAGGCTCACCATGAACAAACATCAAAGATGCTATTTATGACAGCATGAAATATATACTCAGCAACCTCCACACCAGGAGAGCCCCTGGGGAGCAGCAGAGCTAACTATGAATGGATAGCAGTGCTGCACTGACAGGCGAGAGGCTGGCTACATTCTACCCTTCACACTATAAGAAAACTGACATGTTCTATGCCCTGCAATCTGAAATATATATTATCAGAGCAAACCCAGTATGCTCCAGGAATTCAGTATCAGGTCCTTACTAACAAGGGTAAGTAACTGCTTATATACATATATTGTATCTCTATCCATCTCTGTGTGTCTGTGTAGCACTCTGTCTACCATATTCTCTGAAACTTGTACTAACAGTATTGTGAATGTTTCAGGTTGTTTCCCATTAACCAGTAATTTAGAGCAGGTTGCTATAATTTTGTTAGAGCATTAATAAAAGGCACTAAGTTTGCTCAGGAGTGTAACCCATAGCAAACTATACAGATTACAAACACAAATCCAGACAATAAACAATATAAGATGTCAAGAGGCCGGTTTTCAAAAGAGCTTGAAGGGATACTGTCATGGACATTTTTTTTTAATGCATCAGTTAATAGTGCTAGTCCAGCAGAACTCTGCACTGAAATCCATTTCTCAAAAGAACAGATTTTTTTTATATTTAATTTTGAAATCTGACATGGGGCTAGTCATATTGTCAGTTTCCCAGCTGCCCCTAGTCATGTGACTTGTGCTCTGATAATCTTCAGTCACTCTTTACTGCTGTACTGCAAGTTGGAGTGATCATCCCTCCCTTTCCCCCCAGCAGTTTAACAACAGAATAAAGGGAAGGTAACCAGATAGCAGCTCCCTAACACAAGATAGCTCCTTGGTAGATCTATGAACAGCACTCAATAGTAAAGGCCAGATCCCACTGCGACACATTGTTATATTTAGTAGGAGAAACAAAAGCCTGCCAGAAAGTAGTTCAGCCCTAAAGTGCTGGCTCTTTTTGAAAGCACATGACCAGGCAAAATGACCTGAGATGGCTGCCTATACACCAATATTACTACTAAAAAAATACAGTTGTTGGTTCAGGAATGCAATTTTATATTGTAGAGTGAATTATTTGCAGTGTTAACAGGGTAATTTAGAAATAAAAACTACACCATAAAAATCATGACAGAATCGCTTTAAAATTTAAGAATAAATTAACTCCCTCCAAAAAGCAATTTGCCTCCAGTGATTAAATAGAAGTATAAAAAAGAGGTATGTAAGCCAACCTTGCCTCTAAAGGACTGCTGCCCTATACCTGGGACGGTGTGGCCATTCTGTGGGTAAGGTCCTGTTTTTGATACCTTAGGAGAAAGTTAATTTCTTTAAAGAATACTGAATGTTTTTATTTCCAAACAGCAAGGCTCTTGAATGAATCACGAATACTCGATATTCGAAGTCGAAGGGTTTTAATTCCCAGTCGAATATTGAGGGTTAATTAACCCTCGTTATTCGACCCATGATGAATTTGCCCCTACGTGTGGGTGGGGCTACCTTATTGGTGCCCTTTCCTAAGACAATCCTAATGGACAAAAACAGAAAAGACACTTGTAGGGGGCATAAAATCAGCTTTCTATGGGGACACTCTGTTGAGAGTAGAAATATAGCAACTGCCAGTGACATGTAACATAAATAAATATTCGGAGATTAATTACTTGACTGAAACTGGCAAATATTTCAATGTGTTTAATGGATAATAAAGAACTTGCAAACCCAAATGATAAATTGTATGTTTGTATTCAACCATATCAACCATATTGAAATAAGTTTTTGCTGATTTGTTGTTATTTGTGTTTTTGTCTTAAAGTACAACATCTGCATCGGTTTAGTGTTCAGAGGCATATGTGTTTCTCAGAAAGGAGAAAAGTGACCACAACAACGCTGGCACTTAGACAGCGAGGGTGGAATTCTGGCGTTTGCGCAATTCTACAACAAAACAGATCCATTTGTGAAGCAGGATGTTTATAGGGGTCTGATGTAACATAAACTAAAGACAAACTTATGCTTCACTTTAGAGCACAGAATATGAGCTCTGCAGAAGGGACTCAATGTTACATATTCCCTAGATAGAGCCTTTGGGAATAACACATTTTGAAGGATGTCTGTGCTAGATATTAGTGCCAAAACTCACATCTGCCACATAATTGTAAGCTCCATCAAACTTTGTCTTCTGCACTGATCAGCAAAATTTTTGTTTTAATATTAGATGTTTAACTCTGAAACAGAGCTACCAATACCTTTTTATATAAACAACTGCATAGCGTATATCTATTCTCCCCTCCATCTATGTATAATAATGGTTTTCTTTATGATATGGAAATATGAAAAGTGCATATTTTATTGTGGTGGTGAGAGAGGTGTAAAAACTAAATTTGCATATGCTTAATCCAAATTCACACTAAAATAATTATCACTTTGTATACAATACAGTTCCAATATATAGGGGTCCGTTTACTAAAGTGCGTTAAAAATATTCGCACAATATATAGACAGAATTTTCGCCAAATATGTTATCGCCAGTTTACTAACCTGCGGTAAATATAAATTTGCGAATTTTCTTGCGCAAGAATAATTGTTCGCCAGTTATCGCATTTGCTGAAAATAACGCTACGTACACATTAACGCATGGTTTACTAAACAGCGAAATGTGCTAAAGACAAAATTAACGCCAGAATATTCGCAAACTTTTACCGCCACATATGAAGTGGCGTAAAAGTATTTTTTCCGCCAGAAAATTCTCAAGGGGCAGGAAATATCCCATAATAATGTTTTTTTTTTACCCATCATTCTTTGCTGACAGGAGAGAGATCTGTAGCTATTGCTGACAGGATGTTTTGGCTTCTGCTTCTATCTGGTACAACAGCAGCAGTTTCAGCTCAGAGTCGTATTATTGGCAGTGGCATCACAGTCCAAGGATTCGTCAGCCTCTACACTTTTTGGTTTCATTGTGATTGGCTACATTAAACTGTGCATTTCTATGAAGCAAAGAGATTGACTGGTATCATTTCCTATGATTCTATAGGCAGAAGGGTTTATATGATGCATAAATGTTTGATTGGTGTTACTCTGGTGATGTTGTTGGATGGTATAATCATCAGTCAATAAAGTTTATGAGTTTTGAAGATGCATTTCTGGCCATAAATGTCACAGTAAAAATTGCCATAATAACCGCCATAAAACAAGACTATTTTATAGCATAAATATTCGCAAAAACGTAATTTTTCGCCAGAAAATTCGCAACTCGCTAAAATTACCGCTAACGTAAGCTGGTTCCTTAACGTAGTTACCGCAAGTGATCGCAATGACTTCTGAGCGCATCACTGTTTAGTAAACTTAGTCGCTGCGAATATTCTGGCGTAAAAATATTCTCAGCGATAACATGCGGAAACTTAAAGTCAGATTTACCGCACTTTAGTAAACGGACCCCAATGTGAATATATAGAAATAAAGAGGCCTTCACACTTGTGTTTTTATATGTCATGGAACTATGACTTCTAATATCCCCATATTTTGCAATAGGGGGTACTTTATTATAATACTGTACATAAGTTACAGTGAGTCATGTGACATCACAGCTTCGATTATAACCAATGACATCACTAAGCACCATTTATAAGGATAACATTTACAGGGTATTCATGGCTCTTGTATATTATATAGTGAATAAAGTACCCGCTATTGTAAATTATAAGGATTTTATAAGTTACCGAGAAGTTTCATGACCATATAAAAACACGAGGCCGAAGGCAACCGGGGGTACTTTATTTATTATAGTACACAAATTTCAGTGAGTCGTGTGACAGAAATGACATCACTACTCACCGTTTATAACTGATGACATTTAGGGGCAGATGTATCAAGGGTTGAATATCGAGGGTTAATTAACCCTCGATATTCAACTGCCGAATTAAAATCCTTCGACTTCGAATATCGAAGTCGAAGGATTTTGCGCAATTCCTTCGATCGCACGATTCGAAGGATTTTAATCTATCGATCGAAAGATTATCCTTCGATCAGAAAAACCGTTGAAAGCCTATGGGGACCTTCCCCATAGGCTAACATTGGCCTCGGTAGGTTTTAGGTGGCAAACTAGGGGGTCGCAGAAATTTTTAAAGAGACAGTACTTCGATTATCGAATGGTCGAATATTCGAACGATTTTTAGTTCGAATCGGTCGATTCGAAGGTCGAAGTAGCCAAAAAAAACCATTAGAAAATCGAATTTTTTTTCCTCTATTTTCCTCTATTCCTTCACTCTAGCTTAGTGAATTGGCCCCTAGTACTCACAGCTTATAAGGATATAATTTACAAGATATTCATGGCTTTTGTGTATTATATAGTGAATAAAGTACGCCCTCTTGTAAAATATAAGGATATTATTAGTTACCGAGGAGTTTCATGACCATATAAAAACACGAGGCCGAAGGCCGAGTGTTTTTATACAGGTCATGGAACTCTGAGGTAACTTCTAATATCCTCATATTTTACAACTGGGGGTACTTTATTTATTATAATACACAAATTTTAGTGAGTCATGTGACAGAAATGACATCACTACTCACCGTTTATAACTGATGACATCACGACTCACCATTTATAAGGATATAATTTACAGGATATTCATGGCTTTTGTGTATTATATGCACATACTATTTTCTTTTACGAAACACTTTCCCATTGAGAATCCTTTAACTGTCTTTTCATTGATCCATGTAGTGTCCTGCTTGGTCAAGTAACAGGGGCTAATTTGTTATAAGCTGCATTGACCCCCTTCTTTTATTCTGTCTATTAGAGGTAAATGCCAATGGCGAGTGCTGTAATGCATTTTTTTCACTTACGCATATCACCATAATTGGGTAATTGTCAGGACTTGATAATGCTTTAACAATTAGCAAGTACTAAAATCAATATATAACACATAACCTAGTCTACACTGGGAATGTCTTCTGTTTATAAATTAAGTAAAATGATACAATCATTCTAAAGCTGTCTGTACTGATAGTATTATTATGATAAGTGTCCCTCTAATCCCAGATCAATCATATTCTGGAATGTTTAGAGTGCCATCTTCTACCTAGCTCAGAGATGTTAACCAACACCATGTTATTAGGGCGATAATGATCGAGACCTGGATTTTATTTAAAATAAAACATCTTAATCCTCTGTCCTTTTTAATGGTTTCATAAAATAAAGATTCAAATAAGCTTGGAGTGGGTGAATATTATTTTAATGAGATGGAGATAGTCAACATCTCTGCAAACCTTTACCATCTGAACTGCCAATGATGTCGTTCTGCAACCACTCCTCCCTTCCTAATTGCTATAAGCCATTGAAAGGGTTACACTCATGGCAGCTGCCCTGTGTGTAAAGGAATCTCTGAGCCTTGCTTGGCAGACAAGTTAAAGTGTTGAGGCTGATCCCCAGGTGTCCTTTCCATGCTGTGCCTCCTGTGTTAAGCTGTCACACAAGTGCAGGGCAGAAACATTGCCAGATGTCACCTGCAATTCTCATGCTTGTCACTTGATGTGATTTCCATCCTGAGATAGTTTGGTGCTGAGATGCTGCAAAGGTTTAGCAGTTCAGACTGATCTTTAGGCGCCAAAAAAAGCAAGAGATAGCACTGGAGTTAAAAAAACAAACAACAAACGGGAAAACCATTTGCTAAAATAGTAAAACTGCAGCAGCAGTGTAACCCATAGCAACCAATCAGATGTTAGAATATTCTAATCTAATGGGTTTTTCAAAAACTAATCACTGATATTTTGCTTATGCATTTCTTTTCTGGAGCACAACATCCCCTGTTGTATTAATTAAATGACTCCATCTAAGAGAGTAAAGCAAATTAGGCCTCAAGGCCTGGAGAGCACATACAGGTATTGGAACTGTTATGCATTTGGATCTTGGATCTTTGGAACCTTTATCATTTGGATCTTGATAGTCTACTAGAAAATCATGTAAACTTGTAAATAAGTTGGGTTTGCTTCCAATAAGGACTAATTATTATTATGAGTAACAAAAAGGAAATTGTTTTTAAATATGTGAATTATTTGGATAAAATGGAGTATAATGTGTTTCAGAGCTTTCTGGATAATGGATCCTGTGCCATATTACTGCTCACACAGTAGCAATAGTTGCAATGGCTTCATAGTCCGACACTGATAACAGAGATATATGATGTCTCTGTGCCTTTCTAATAACACCATGGCAGGGGCTATTTACTATACATAGGCAAATTATGTAGCTGCTTATGAATGATGTATAGTTAATTTGTAAATTGCTATGGCACGTCACATGACTGCATCCTTGTGCCTTTATAGGACCGTGGAACTCCTTGGCGACTTTTACTATCATAATGTTTTGCAATGGTCTTAAATTTTTCTGTATAAAGTTTGCAGTAGTTTGGGATCATTATAAAACCATATAAATGAGTTGCTGCATCAGCTGCACTTGGTAGTAAAGCTCTGTCTTTTCCAGGTCTGCTTTGTGTCAGTGATCTTAGATACTGATAATTTACAAACAATGTTTTTGTCCCAATGCATTTACTTATATTTTAAAATATTTATTGTGTATCGTTATGAATAATGCTTGGGAAATGTATTCAAGGCTGTTTGGATATGTAAGCAAATACTGTTTTTCTTTTTGTTGAATTCCTTTCTTTCTCAATCCCATTAGTGTCTTTTAGGTGAAAGAAACCAGCTTTCATTTTTACAATGCACCGAGTGATTTCTTATTCCTGGCAAAACACCATTGCTTTTCTTAGAGTACAATAGAAGAAGAGGGAATTTAAAGGCCAATTGAACCTTTTAAGGTCTTTAAATAGTTATAGTCGGACTGGGGATACTCTTGGCAGGAGTGGAGCTCTTCAGTAATCAGAAGCAAGATGTGAGGTATGCAGTAGTTTTGGTTCTGAAGCCATAATAGGCAGATGTAAGAAAGCTTGGGGGACTAGAACTGTGAAAAAAGGCCAGATAGGTGAGAATGCATGTAGACAATGAAATTCTGAAGTCAGAAGCTCTTCTGTTCCTTGCATCTGCCTTGCATTCTTCCTGCCGCTCTTTTGACTGAGATGATGAGGCAGATATAGTTTGAATGTAAGGTATAGTGGGGAAAAAACACTGAATGGTCATTAGTGAAAATACATTAAAAAAGACAAAATGATTAACAACTGTCATTTACAATATATTGTTTTTATAAAAACACTGGGATAAAATGACAGTGACGCATAGGTATACTGAACCTCTTCCCATATATACAAGAAACCCAACATAACATGTTTCAGAGAGGGTACCCAACAGTTATTCTGTGTGCTACAGTACTTTCTTCCAGTGCCACATCTACACTGGACAGTATCAGGTAGAAGTGTATTTAAGAAAGTTTGTGTGGCATTACTTAATGTTTTGTACAATGCACAATGGCAGAGCTGAGCCAAAACAAGAGTGCGTCCAAGGCAACCCGCTGGCTGTCAGACCAATAACACTTCCCAATAGCATAACCAAAAAAGTTTACTCTTTGTCTTATGTCTTCATTAATATTCGTTTTTCTTTTATAGGGTGAATTATTGTCTTCTTATGTATAAAATTCATCTAGTTTCATTTAGCAGAAGGAATTTTTGTTACCAATCCCATCAAAGCAGTGAACTGAGTGAATGGAAACTTTGCATGCAGGCAAGCAGACAATGTGAGCAGGCCCGTGGCCTAAGGCAGGCAAGGTCAGCAGTGTTTATTCTAAAATGTATTTTTGAACGCTGTTTGATTTGTTCTCATCCACCTAGGCACAGAATCAAGCAGCAACTTGAATTAAGGACATCCGTTAAATATGCTCCACTCTAAATTAGACACAAACTCCTGGCAGTTGCTGCTTAATATGAGCATGCCCATGTTGAACTAATTTAAGCAAATTAAGAATAGACATGCTACACATTGCCTGCAGAGTCTTGATCCTCCCAGAATTGTTGGAAACGTGTTCTATGCAGAATTAGATACAAATTCGCTTTAATAGTGAGGAGAGTGAGAAGAGAGATAAAAGGGTAACTATGTACAGGATACTTTAAGGACCCAGCAAAACTAAGAAATCCTGGGAGAGCAGAGATGGTAGAGTAGTGAAAAACCAAAAAATGGCAGGGGAGCAGAGTGGGTGGAGTAGTGAATATGGGAATAAGAAATAGAGAGAGAGAGCTAAAAGGTGAACAAGGAGCTTACAATACAATTTTTCAGAGAGAACTGGCCACTGGCATCACAATGGGGGTCACTAACCTCTCTAAAAAAACAAATGCTCTGTAAAGCTACAAATTTATTGTTATTGCTAGTTACTCTTCCTTTTATGCAGACTCTCTCCTATTTATATCCCAGTCTCTTATTCAAATCAATGCATGATTTCTAGGGTTAACTAGACACTAGCAACCTGATTGCTGAAATTGCAAACTGAAGAGCTGCTAAATAAAACGCTAAATAAATAAAAAACACAAATAATAAAAAATGAAAACCAATTGCACATTTTCTAAGAATATGACTCTCTACATCATACTAAAATTTAACTTACAGATGAACAGCCCCTGTAAAGGCATTATTTACTTTCATTCAAATTTACTCAACTAACTGCATCTAGCAGAAACTTTATAGATGTAAAGATCTCCTTGTCTCTCTGGTTGTTTGCATTCGAATACAGTATTTGGAGTTGTCAGATCACTCTATTCAGCTAAGGTAAATGTAAGCATTAACAGTAGGAACCTTACCCCTTGTTTGTGTTCCTGATTGTAACATTGACTGTAGTAGTTAGCTATTTATATGAGGCAGATTTTGGTGAAACATTGATTCCATGATTCTTCTCCTTGCTAGGTATATGACTATAAAATAGTGTAGCGTTTATTTTGTTCCACTAATTGTGGCCTGTGTGGCGTGTTGGCCTGTTTTTATATTAGCCATACATCAGTAACCACTGTGCTCTCCGTCAATTTCAACAGACATTATGGCAGCTCCTACTCCTGTCTACATACATAGCGGCACGTTTATTAAAGGTCAAATTTTTCTGGTTGGGCTTTTTGTCACCCAAAATCCAAAAAAGTAATGGAAAAAAAAGCTTAATTTATTCTACGACAAATCTGAATCCGAAACCTGTCAGTCATGTAGAAGTCAATGGAAGATGGACATTTTACAATTGGAAGATGGTTCTTGCCATGTGACCTTGGGTTTCGGGCATTTTGACGCTGGGTTTTTGTGCGCCAATCCGAAAAAGTTGTGGTTCTCGAGCGACAATTCGAAAAAGTAACACGATTCAAATCGGTGCACGATTGTGTTGCGACTTTTTCTGCACATGCCTTTTCCATTTGGATTTTTTAGAAAATGAAGGTCATTCATAGTTGGGAATTTGGTAAATAAAAATGAGAAAAAAAAGGCAATTTTTTTGCCAAGTTTTGCTGCAAAAATTGTGCCCATAGACTCCAATGGGCGAAAAAAGTTGTTGTGCATCCAAATAAATTTGTTGTACTGCCTTGTGCATCAAAAACAAATTGTCACCCATAGACCAATGCATTTTGGTTAATTTATGGCAAAGCGAAAGGGGTCAGATTCGCCCATCAGTAGTTTTGATAAATACCCCCCATAATGTTAATATTTACATTTTTTGTGAGATGGAAATATAAACTTCTGCAAACTATGGTATTTTAACAGAAAGCATGGTTACACCTAATCTTTTCTTCCTGTGGATTATAAAAACTGTAGTAAAGCAGAGTTTTTAATGTCTTTGTGAAACTATAGATGTATGAGATTTATGGGTGGGTAGGGAAACTGTGCTAATAACTTGTCAATTGCAGAGTAACACCATGCTGTATTTTCTAATAGCCTTGCAATAGTAGGCCAGGAGCATACATAATGTAAATGGGGTAAAAATGGTTTTCTTTCCCCTACTTAGCAGCAAAGTTGAGCAGCCTACAGCACAGTTTTACGTTTTTATTAATAATAGAAGAAGAAACCCTCCAATGTACCCATTAGTCAAATCGAATGCTATATATTGTTTTACTTCTTCTGCTGATTAAATATTACAAGTTTTCAGTGAGTATGGGACGTAATGATAAGCCTGTTACAAGCGTGAATTTGATCTTCAATGGACAGTAGTTTTTCTATGGCCAAGAGGCATTTTTTTAATTAGATGGTGTATGTGGCTCTACATATTGCTCTTACTATTTTATATCTTTGGTATTTTTTCTGTGTCTGGGAAAGGAATACAGATATTATAGTTCCTAAACAGACTGTGGCAATTAACTGCTGATTTTCCCTGCAAACTTTCTCCATAACATGCAAACTCAAAAGTACAGTTACAGTTGTACATGTTTGTCAGGGTTAATTGCATGAGCTGACATAAATCATGGCTTGGAATGGAATTTTATAAACAGGCTTTGACTGGCTGAAGATTTAGGTATAGCCCCCAGGAATTGTCACACGGATATCTACCCAGAGGGTATATGCTATATATAGTAGAAGGTGCTGCATGGTAGTTAGGACAACATTGTTATAGGAAAAAAGGGTGATTTTCATATGCATCAAGTCATATCATTTAGCGTTTTGGCAAGTGTGCCTATTTTCTGTGGGGTCTAGCAAGGTTTATAGAAAATGGGACCACATTTTATTGTTATTGAATTTAGGAGTCTTTTCTTATTGTTTTCAGAAACAGGTAAAAGTTGTAGTCCGAAAATGATTATAAGCATTCATTTTTTAGATAACCACATACCGTAATCACATTCAACAAAGCTTTCCTTGCTCTGACTTTGTTCATATCTTCATTCTGCTGTTCACTACCCTCCCTCTGATTATTTCATCTACTTATCCCACCCCATGTCCTTCCTCCCTATTTCAGATTATTTCCTAAATGCATCCCAACAGGTCCCTCCAGCACTTCTGCCTCTCCCTTATCAGCCCACCACACATTCATCTAGAAGCTGTAAAAGCATCATAATAACATTTGTCATCTGCTTTAATTCCATCACTGTCAAGCACATCTGATTACATTCCTCCTTCTTCTGTTTCTCAGCAGCCTTTTCCTTAACTCCTTTTATGCTATAGGGCCATAAAATAAAGATACAAGCTTTGTAGATACTTGTTCTTGTGGAAGCTTTTCACAGGAGTAAATAAAAGGATCAAAAATGCTGCAATGTGTATCACAGTGCTCAATGTGTCTAATGCAAGGGTAGCCATACTGTTCAACTGCTTATGACCTTGCCTTATACAAGGTACAGTGACTTCCTGATTACAAGTAGGTTGAAAGAATACGCAAACAAAAATATAGGGGACAGGCAGGGGCAAATATATAAACAAGTCACACCCCAGGAAAGGAGGAGGAGGAATCAGAGTGTGCTGAACACTCAAAAATCACTTAAAAATCACTCAAATAGCATAAGTGGTAATACTTTATCCAAAGTTAGTGACACTCAGGGTAACTTAAAAGAGGTATTCATCCGTGTTTTTACAGAAGGGTTTCCACAAAACAAGGCATGTTTGAATTTTAAACAGCATATGCAATAAATTAGGGGCGTATTTATCATGCTGTGAAAAATGGTGCAGAAAGTCATCACTGGTGATGTTGACCATAGCGACCAATCAGATCTTTGCATTTGTTTTCTAACTTGAAATCTTATTGCTGATGGTTGCTGTGGGCAACATCACCGGTGATGTTTTTCTCCAATGTTTTACCACAATAGGCCACTAAATTGCATTCTCCTGAGACCCGAACAAACTAGTCTGTATATACAGGAAGCCTGCTCTTGGATAGCGCCTCAGCAACTGTTAGGGCAAATGAATACAGAAAAATTACAGATATTTAGCTTGCATTATTAGATTTTTTTGCCTTTGCTTTCTTCAACTAGTTTTTCCTCAGAAAATCCACTCCTAGCTCCACCGCTTTATCATAGGCTATACTTATCAGTCCAAACACCTGTTCTGTCCCAAGTAAACACAGCCCCAGTTATTCTCCACATCGACTGTCTTATAGAGCATTCAGGGAGAGACATACCTACTGTCAAAGTGCTTTCTGGATTGTGCCACACTGAGGTATTTTTATGATTGATAACATTACCTGCTCTTCTTGTATTTTTATATATTCTATATAATATGCAAGGACTATAAGAACCTACTAGTGGGCATTTGCACCTCCCGTTACATCTTCTGGATGTGTCTGAACCCTAAAGGATAGGTAGAAAAGTAGACTAGCAGTTTTACACAAGCCAGAAAATAATCACAAAGCGGTTTGTGGCATTTAACTCTCTTGCTTCCTTCAAACCAGATCCCTTGTGGGCAGGCTCAGAAGCAGCAGCGTTTAACAGTTTTACCTCTTTGTCAATTAATTGAATGCTAATTCGACAAGCTGCAGGCGTCATACGCTTTCTTATACTGGAAGATGCTATGGCAGCATTGCATAAAACTGATGGTTTATCCAGAGATCGAAATTTAAATGAAAACAATTAATGGAGCTCATCACTCATTTATGAGGAATACGGCGCTCTGCCAAGAGAAGTTGTAGGAAGGATGTGATGAAGACTGAGAGGAAGAGAAACTTTTTATTGACTTCCTTGAAAACTTTCTCTGTCTATTAAAAATTCACGTTTACACAGTACTTTTACAAATACACCCTTCTATTACCAGCAAAAATTTTTTAAATGTTGGTATGGTCTAGTAAGGGTTAACAATATTCATTTGGTTTCCACAGCGACAGCTTTTACTAGACCTCACCCTAGGGATACTCCATTACTTCCCTTAGGTGCGCCACGAAAATCAGCTCAACAAATGACTGCAGCTGATGTGCTTGCAATTATTCAGAGGGACACAATTCTTACTAGCTAATGACAACATACACCAAATGGAAGGATCCCTGCAACTACAGAATTGTAATCAAACAAGCAGCTATACGTCATACAGAACATTTTAATGGCATTAATATAAGTCAACATGATTTGTATGAGTTTTTGATCATCACAACATACAGTAGGATAGTGCTCTCTGTTTCCTTATCTATCTACACAGCATGCAGTGTGCAAAATTAATTCAGATGCAAATGCCCACAGTTTTTACCCACAGCTGAGTGCTCCCCCTCCCCTCAATCATAACTCGCATGCATTGCAGCAATATAGATGCAATTTCTGTTTTGGTAAATTCTGTGCAAGTTGCGGCACATGCATTTCTGTGCATTAGTTTATGAATAGCAGTGCTTCTGGTTCAGTGTCAATAACTATATGGACGTCAAATACACTTCTTCTCTTCAGTAATCCTTGGGAAGTAAGTGGCGCATGCACAGTTGGAACAGTCTGTCGGCACGAACTGCTCATGCGCCGAAAGTCACGGAAATAGCTGAAGCGTCAGAAGAAGACACGAATATTACAGATAAAGAAGAAGATGGCTGCCATGAACTCCGATAGCCTGAATCTGAACCGAGGGGTTAGTAAAAAGTTAGGGGCATTTACCCGGGCTAGCAGCTAGGCTGTAGGGTAGGAGGGTAGGGTTTTTAAATAAGGGGTTGAATTTTCCTTTAACATTCTCTGTTGGTAAATAGGTGCTATTCTCATATATGCTCTCTGTTTTTGTCTGGCCCATTGAAACAGTTGTTATACAAGGTCAGCTGACAAGCCATTTAGTAATTTTAGATTTCTTTCTTTTCCAAATAACATTAAATTAGTCAGGGTTATTGCTAACTGTTTGGGCTGTAAAGTGCTAAGTGAGGGCCGTGTTTCTTAGCATTACACTACCTTATCTTATCACTGTGGCACACTGCCTTCAGGGGAGCTGATCCTGTTAGTGGCAATTTATTGGTGGTCATTGGCGGTCTAAGGGTTTAATCAGATTTTATTTTTTGGACTGCGCTGGTAGCTGAAGAGTGAAATAGTATGGCATGTGCATGAGTGTACTGATATGATTTTTCAGATTGTTACTTTTATTTCCAGGGCTTGTGGAACATAAGTGCTAAGAGCATTGTTATAACAATAACATTTGGGAGATAGAGTAGAAGGTAAATGAGGCAGACAGAGAGACTGGGTATGCTGAAATACTTTTTAAAATTGCAAATATTTCTACTTTCTCTAAATTTACATTAAGACTAGAAAAGATAGGGACCAAATAGGCAACATTTAGTGCTGAGCATGCCCCTTTCAGCTCTGCTAGCAAAGGTAATATAGAGAGATGTATTTGTGTACATTTGTTGCTCCAAAGCCTGCTGATGATTGGGTTTGGTTTACGCACCATACAGGTATGGGATCTGTTATCCAAAAAGTATTTCCTCTTTCTCTGTAATAATAAAACAGTACCTTGTACTTGATCCCAAATAATATATAATTAATCCTTGGTGCAGGCAAAACAATACTTATGGGTTGAATTCATGTTTAAATATTTTTTTTAGTAGACTTCAGGTATGGAGATCCAAATTACAGAAAGCCCCCTTATCTGGAAAACCTTGGGTCCCAAGCATTCTGGATAACAGGTCCTATACCTGTATATTTTTTTTCATGACTAAGGACTTTGGCACATGGAATGTTTTGATTGCCTCTTGAAAAAGGGCTGCGCCCGAAACATGTCGTTGTAATAAATTATTTTGCAGTAAATCTGCGAGTGCCTGGCTCTATTTCTACAAAATGAAAATGTTAACTCCTGGTATAGCTTTACATCAGAATAGTATGTACAGAAACCAATAACAAGATGTTGTATCGATCATTGTAGATTTCACTAGTGTTAAAAATCGCCTTGTTTTTAATTATAAGCAACTTTCCAATCAAAATTAATTTAAAAATGTCAGAACTTGTAAATGTAACATGGCTGGGTCAGGGCAGACAGTGGGTTGCCCAGAAAATATTGAGAAATCACCCTTGAGGAGCAGATACTAGACCTACAGGATCCATGTATATGTAGATCACAGGCTATATTAGCAATATTTTAAAAGTATTTTAAAGGAAAGTGTTGTCCTTTGTCACTAGGGTATTCCATTTTGAGGCACCTCCCCCCACCATGATTATAATCACTAACTTTAGTCCCTAGGATGGCTTTCCCCTTCACTGAAAAACACACTTTATCAGGGTGCTTTGCTCTTACCTTTTGTACCACGTATCCTTTGCAGCTTCCCTGGCCAGTGCTCATGCACAGCAAGAGTAAAGGTTTAGATTTTATTTTCTGATTTTGATTTACTGCCTACCACCCTTTCCTTGTTCATTAATGTATCCCAAAACTGGTGTTATAAATGGAGGAAGAACATTTTTCATCAGTAGTATAGCTGTCTCTTCTTTCCCAAGTGGGTTGTGGCTCTGTGACAACAGGGTGGCAGTGTGGTTATTATATTCTCCCAAAGATGTGATTTGGGAACCAAGCACTGCAGCTGCACAGAATACTGGAGCCGATATCTCCTTTGCCACAAGGCAGTGCAGTTGATTCCCTACTGGGTAGACTGAGGTTCAACACCAGCTGTTTGTGTGAAACAAGTCTTCCATTCACCATAGATATACGACTGTGTCTACTACAGCTGTGCCCTGGCAAACAGACTAGTTACCTCACTATTTAGAGTACACAGAATCTAGCCACTAAATAATGGGACTCAAGGGCAATTTCTTGGTTTATTTTGTTTCCTTCTTGCTTTAATAAATATAGCTGCATAGTTTGATGTGTTAATGAGCCTGCTAATATACGAGCACAGGTGGAGGACTATAAAAGCATGGACTTTGATCCTGACTTATCATTGACTTAGGCATAAAAAGATTTCTTTGAGTTTTGCAAATTATTGGGGGTTGATGGTGTATGGAGGATGGTCTATGTGTGAAAAATAAAGAAAATGTGCAGAGGGTTAGGGGGAAAGCTTTCCATGTGGCACAAAATAACATTCCTGTTTAATTTATTTCACAGTTTAAGTCTACAAAATAGCTCTTGACATATATAAAGTGCTGTACAGAGCAGCAGCTACACTTTTTTTGTCAAGCTGTCTAAATTCACACTATTAGGATTATGTAGCCACCTGGGCATATGACCTCACAGCCATTTTCCTCTCTGGTGCTTTTCACTTACAGTGATTAGTGAGGTGCGACAGGACAGATGCGAAGGACAAGCATTTGCCAAGGTACTTGGTCTGAGATCTCATTTGGAAATTCAACAGGATTTTCGTACAGTTTAAGTAACAGAAAACCTCCAGTAACACCATGGGAAAATTGTTTACAGTTATTCTGCATACAATGGATAGAAAAGAAAGAAAAATGGGCCATTAAAGTAATAAAACACAATAACCTTACAGTCCCATGTGCTACATATAAATTAGTCTGACAGAAAGAAGCAATTTTAGAGTATTCTTAATTCTTTTTCTGCCAGTGACTACTTTGGTTGCAAGAATTATGGTATGAGTGGTGGGAATAGTCCCAGAGTGAATAATTTCCTATTGTTAAGGGGAAATCCTGGCTTCGTGTTGATGTTTTTTTATTTGAGTGACCAAGACGTTTAAATATGAAACTGCTTTTTATATTGCTTGTAGCAAAGCAAGTTATAGCTACATCCTTAGTTCAGTGATGAGGCAAAATATGAACTGGATAGCTATTAATGAAGAACTAACAAGTATTTGTATGAGTAAGCATCAGATATGTAAAGATATGAACCTTTGGCTTAAATATGTTTGAATGTGGCTTAATAAATAAGTAAGCCATGGGGGTGGAGCTTCACTCTAGACAAGGAAGTAACTAAAAGAGCTGCTTGTAATAGATATACTCCCTCTAATAGAGGGGGAAGATATGTTATTCTGGTAGTTCTTTAGAGTAATTGTAAAGAGAGAAAAAAAAGGTTTACTTCTTCTTTCCACTGACTGTGAAATGTTTTTTAATCATTTGGATGTAACAATTAATAAGATTTCAGCAGTGAAGTTGGACCATAATATAGGGTATGGCAATTTAATTTGGGAACCCACATGTGTGTAACTAAGGAATGGTTGGATGATAATGTAGTAAAAACCATATAAGAACTATTAAATGAGAAAAAAAAACCAGCCCAACCCCTTATTTTCGTGGTGCCTTGTCCTCCAGGAAAATTGGAGAGAATGGGAACTGGACCCCTGTAGACCCCTGAACAACTGCCTAGAAACATCCTATGGTAACCCATCACTGTTTGGAGGCTAGTTTATGTGACATAGGATAACACAACACTAACGTATGACTTCACAGATGATTTCCGCGTGATCGGACGCGCTGCGCAAAAACGCGGGCATCATGTGGGATGCAACAGAAATAAGGTAAGTAATGGAAATGTCAGATGGTGTTGCATCATTGATCCGGCGTGTCTGCATCCGACAGTTGCGTCAGATCAACGCTGTGACTTCATCTGACATTTCCATTATTTACCTTATTTCTGTCGCATCCGACATGATGCCTGCGTTTTTATGCAGCGCGTCGGATCACGCGGAAATCGCCTGTGAAGTCCGACTCTTAAAGGTCATTATGCTTTAATGTCTTGTTGTATAAAATATTATTCAGGCTTAGGGTTGATCCCATAATCCAGTGTATATGAGGTACCCTGCCCCTTTAAATACCATTCTCACAGCTTAAGGACCCTTAAAGAAAGATGTTACGCCCCATCTGCTGAGATGTCAAGAAAAGTTTCACTTGATGCTCATTGTAGAGAGTGCTCCTTTTACAGAAGAGCAACCACAGCTAAACATTCTATAAGTTTAGTTGACAGTATTTGGTTTATTACTGAAGGGAAGCCTTGAATTGCAGTTGTGGAATATGCTCTTGCTGTTTTGCTAACTGTTGTACGCTTATCAGTCTGACTTGCTGACTTGGGCCATAAATTAGATGCATTTAAGTTCTTTTGGGTTAAATAAATCCCATCAAATATCTGTATATACAGGATGCTTAGAGGTATGTGCTATTTATGGTTCTTTTCCACTGGCATGAATAAAGATTCTATATATGCTTTAATGCAGTGCTTCCCAAACTCTGAGGCCAGCCTCATTTGAAAGGCACACTTGAAAACCTGGTGAAGCCAGAGTAGAATCATGTGTTACATTTATTCTGTGAAGCCAATTTTCAAAGCTGTATAACAGACATTTTAGCAAATGTGTAACTTTTTTTTGTAGTTTTGGTAGTAATGGTTTAATCATTGTGTTGCTTATGGTCTCTGATGCCATGTTGAAAAAAAAGGTTTAGAAAGAACCCTTGCGGTAAAATTTGAGTGTACACATCTGTTTCCTAGCACTGGGGGTCAACTGAAAGGTTAACACATAGACTTACATTTCAGCTGGCATTTTATAAGCTTTATAACAGTATGGCGCCTTACATAGTCATGGCCTTGCCATGTCTTTGCTGACTTATTTTTGTTATAGATGGAACATAGCTGTGTATTCATGGAAAGGATTAAATGGAGTGCAGATGTTAACATTATTCCAGATTGTATGGTAACCCATGCAAGAGCTGTTTAAAGTGTGTTTGCCTTGACTCATTTTATTTATGCTTTTAATACAAATGGGTAAAGTCCACTTGATTACGATTTCAACCAACCTCTGATGATAGTTTCATGTTTTTATTTTTAAATGCATAAATACACTTTGTATGATAGGACACATTCACATTTGGTGCAATAAAAACAAGCTTTTAGTTTCATAATGATCAGAGAGCACTAGGTGCTCTATATTATATTAATACAATGTCCTTGTTTGTACTATTTGTGGATTTAATACCAGTCTCTATTATAAAGGCACACACTTCATAACATATGGTATATGTTATGACCTGCATGTTTTATTCTTTATAAAGTAATTAAATGGCCCCTCTAATGTAAATGTTTTTTTTCTTTGATGCTTAAATGTAAACAGGGAACACATTCTACTACTTATTTGTTCTGTGTATCATAATATCGATACCGTTTCCTTCATACTCACTCAATAGCCCCATCAATGGCATGGTCAGTCATACAAGCTTTAATTTACCTTATCACTCCTTAGGGCTGGAAGTGCCTATTGTATAAAATCTACACTAAATCTATTCTACCATATATCTCTTGCTGGAAGAGCATGCAGTCTGTTAGTATTTATCTTTCTCTGTGTATTCTTTTACCCTGAATGTCACTCATCCCAGAGTAATTCTCCACTAACCATCTTTAGCTTACGTCCTTCCAATGACAATCGCCTTGCAGCTGAATTGCATTATACTCTATTCTAGTGGCCATCGATTTAAGAGCTATGTGGTGTAAACAATACAAACAGCTTCATGCAGTAATTGTACCAGGCATTATATTCCTTTATAAAAGAGCCTGTAAATCATTTGTCCTTTGTATATCATTGTGATCACCTTTGAATTTTAAGCAAGGCTCTTCATATGTCAGCACTCTTTATTGTTTTGCCTTTGTTTATAAAATTGGTGTATTTTGCATACAAATTAATATATTACTAAACCAGCCATAAGCTTCTTTCATCCTAAATCATATAATTATTTTAGCAAAGTAGCCAATACTTGTAGCTATTTTACCGCTCTAATAATGAACATAACATTAAGTCTGTATTTTCTCCTTTTGTGTAAAGATAATACATATGTGATTGGTAACATTTTAGTGTTTCATGTGTTAAAGTGCAACAAATCATGCAGTAACATTATGAGCATTGCTTAAATCCAACATAGGGATGATGTTGCTCTATATATAAACTTCAGGCATCTAAGAATTTACACACCATATGTTCTACACTCCATGCCATCACTTCTCTATTGAAATAAAGAATAATTTCATCTCTATATTTAATACTATTTATCTAGTTATATAACCAGTTATATGTTGCTTAACTTGCTCTGCTATTAATGGTCATAAGTCCACCATTACTTGACCATTCTTATCGGACTATGTGGTCATCTTATGCTGCTCTACAGTAACTGGGTAATGTATTATTCTTCTGTTACTCCGGCACTGTCTGCTACACCAGTATGTTGTGTTTGGTCTCTGTCCCAGACTTGTGCTGGGAACAAGAACTGAAGTGGGTGTTGTAGAAATGCTAATGTGTAAAAATAGCAGACCAAATGTGTGACATCTGATACACAAATGGTATTGAGTCCAAGAGGCTCCAGATTGTGTTATCCAGACCTGCACACTCCTGTTTCTGTGCCCTTCATCTTTCGCATATCAGTTCTGAGAGATGCCAACTTACAACTACAGACCAGGATGGTACATTTATATTCAAATTCATGGAAAACACTGTGCGATTTGAAAGTATGCTTTTAATGTTAGGTCCTCATAACAGCAGAGGAGAGTACTAGAAGTTGAGTTTCAGATTGACTTAAGGAGAAGAGGTAGGTCCCTGAAAGACGATTTAGTAGTGGGTTGAAGTCATCCAGGCAGTAAAGGATAAGGCTATGGATAGATTTTAAGTAGTATCGTGAGAGTGACAGATCTTTACTATTTTACAAAGGAAAAAGCCACAGGCTTTAGCAGTGATATTAATATTATTACAAAAGTAAAGGGACAAAGCAAATATTAAAACCTGGCAGCATGCTGAATCAGTGGGGTTAATGAGCATGCCATTGTAATAGTTGTAATAGTAAAAATGGTTATGTGAAAAACATAGTAATTCCTTTTACGTTAACGTGGACTTGTCACCCAGACATAAAAAGCTGTATAATTAAAGTCATTTTCAAATTAAACATGAAATCCAAATTCTAGTTTTTATTAAAATATTCATAACTGTGGTAAACTCATTTAAAAATCTCAGCTGTCAATCAAATATTGCCTGCCCCTCATCTATGCCTTAGGCATAGAGGTGGGGCAGGCGGTTACTTTCACTTTCCATTCAGCACTTACTAGATGTCACTACACTCCCCACATTCCCCCTGTTCTCCCCCCGTTTAATTGTGTAGCCAGGGCATGGGGATGGACATCAGGTCCCCCATTCTGGTGCACAAACAAGATTGAGATGATGCAAAGCTTGTCTTAATAACAGTTTCCACAATATGGCTGCTGCCTGCTTGCTATAATGATGAATTCATAGACCGAATGAAACAAGATTCAAGTAATTTATACAGCGTAATTAAAGTTAATTTTGCTTGACTAATGTGATAAAATAGGATTTGGAATCATTTTGTTGGGTGATGGGTCCCCTTTAAGTTCAGTTTGAGGTGGAGATATCTAGGCAGTTAAAGATGTGGACCTGAATATATAAGTAGTTAGAGATAGGGATCCACCGTATCTAGGATTCGGTTCGGGATTCGGCCAGGATTCTGCCTTTTTCAGCAGGATTCGGATTCGGCCAAATCCTTCTGCCTGGACGGACTGAATCATAATCATAATTTGCATATGCAAATTAGGGGCGGGGAGGGAAATCACGTGACTTTTTGTCACAAAACAAGGAAGTAAACATTTTTCCCCTTCCCATCCCTAATTTGCATATGCAAATTAGGATTCGGTTCAGTATTCGGCCGAATCTTTCACAAAGGATTCGGGGGTTCGGCCAAATCCAAAATAGTGGATTCGGTGCATCGCTAGTTAAGAGACCAGTGATTGCGAGAAGCACTGCTTCCCTCAAAGAATGTCTAAAGATATAGAGAAAGCAGAGTTTGAATGCAGGATTGAAGAATTAAAGGTGATTGCAGCTATTTACCTAACTAGCTATTGATCCAACTTTGTTACTGGATTAAAGAAGCGTATGAGTGAAGATAGTCCCTAAAATAGAAGATTGTTTGAACTACAACATCTTTGCAGTGAGGAATCGTCATCAAATCTACTGATTATTATTATGAACTTGTATTCATAAAGCACCAGCAAATTTTGAAGTGCTATACAGTAGACGGGTGTATACATCAAACATACAGAAAATATAAAAATGTGAAGATAAAGAAGGCCCTGCTCAGTAGCGTTTACAATCTGATAATTGCCATAGCATAAAAAAGACAGTTCCAGGAAGCAGAAATAAGGCTGCACAGTTACCAAAAAAGTGCAAAACAGCAGGGCCACAGAGTTTGTTTGTTTGTTGTGTGCGGTTGCAGGAACATTTACCCCAAATCATCATTAGTATGCAATAACAGCCCTGAATACGCTAAATTTTCAGCTTGGAACTGTGACTGTTCATGAAATTTTCTACAGTACTCCCACACAACACCTGGAGCTTATACCAAAGGGCATAAGCCTTTGTGGGTGGTATAAAGCTCTTTAAAGTGGCACCATTAGTTTGCTGAAATACACATGCAGTCATGCATATAAAGCAAACCATAATGTGAGTAAATCTAATTTGATAACAACAATAAAGCAGTTCAGAATCCTGCCTTTTTTCAGTCATTTTTAACTAAAGTACGTTTTGAATGAACGGGTTATCCATTCTGAAAAACAATTTATGGTTTTCAAAATGAACTGATATTCAGATTCATGCTACAATATCATAATAAATGTCCCTCAGTGTTAATGGAACCTAACTCTTAACGATGCAAACTATTTTGCACCGTGAAAGAAAAGGCGATCTTAAGCTATTGTCCAGTGTACATTGATTACAAATGTTTGATGGTTTAAAAAACAGTATACTGCATGTCTAGCTGTTTACTCTGCACTCATCTCATGGCTTTGACTCCTGAAACAATGCTGCAAGCCAGTTGATTAAAACTGATTAAACTGACTCATGTTAAACTTTTAAGAGAGACCCTAATGTATATTGGGAATAATATTCTTTTTAATTCTGCCAAAACAATAAAAATATATAATTCAGTTTTTGGTGAGAGAACTACTTTAATACCCATACACAGGACCATGGAATACTGATATGCATTTGTTGTAGTAGAAAAGAGGAACAACAACAAAAGAAGTGCTTGAATGGTCAAATATTGTACTGGAAAGGCATGACATGCAGAATGACATGCAGTACAGATACATGTTGTAGGTATACTGATATATGATTTTAGAGTTTCAGCAGTGTCATCCCGACAACCCAATATTTTAGGGATGACACTTATTTTAAATCACTATATTTTCAGGGCTACAGCAGCCCAAAAATATCAGTCTCACTGACTAAGGAACTCTTCAGGCAGTGAAGAGAAGAATGGATAGTAACCTGACTTTTGGTGCCCCTTAGACTGTGACTGTTCGTGGGGCTGTAGCTTTAAAACGACTGCAATTTGAAGGGGGGGGGGCGGGGCTTGCATCTTTCAGGATCTATTTAATTAGGAGTTATGAAGAAATGTATTTACATACAAGGCTCTTTCAATTTTCTGTCACTACATTTTGTCATTTAAAATGTCATATGACAGTAAGCCATGGAAGTCATAGTCTTTCAGCTGAAGGCTGTCATAAAAGAATACTAATCCCCAAATTTGACTGACTTACCTAAACAAATAGGTATAATAAACAGTAGTTAAACAGGTAAGTTTAGTGTGGGTCCAATGTATAATGAATTAATTTGGCCATGTCAAGCAGTGTGCATGTATACTAAATTGGTATGACTAGCTAACTGCAGTACTGTGTTAGCTTAGTTTGTACAGTATATCTGAGCAGGCCAAACCATTAAGTGATGTGAAAATGAATAGTAGTCATAGCAACACAATGGCCTTGTTTTTATGTTCTACAGTGCTTTTTTTTCTTTTCAAATCAGAACATTAAAGTACATTTAGATATAACATGGCAAACTGTTACATTTAAATTCTTGCCTTAGTACTGACAGTATTAACACTTATATCTATTTATGGTTATTTCATATTTGGTTTTCTTTTATTTTGAGAATTTGGATAAAACCATGCTTTTATAAAATGAAAAAACCCATATGTTGTCATTATAGTTCAGTTCGGTTCTACTCCTGTTTTATTTGTTTAATGTACAACAAACATTTATATATATTTATATATATATATATATATAAAGACCAAAATCTGGTGCACACATAACAATTGTTACTGCCTAGGTGCTGGTTATAATAAATCATAGATAAAGCAACAAAAACCGCACTCACAGGACTTTTGAAGGTGCAAAATCAAAAAATATTTATTTCAACGTTTCGGCTATTCACTTAAGCCGTCATCAGGAAGTGAAAAACTTTCACTTCCTGATGACGGCTTAAGTGAATAGCCGAAACGTTGAAATAAATATTTTTTGATTTTGCACCTTCAAAAGTCCTGTGAGTGCGGTTTTTGTTGCTTTATTTATATATATATATATATATATATATATATATATATATATATATATATATATATATATATCATTTTGCCTTGAAAGTGTTGATCTATTGAGCAATATCCTCATTATTAAGGAAGGATAAAGATACCATTTTGATCATTTGTACTTGCTCCAAATATGAAGAGTAAAATGCCCAAAGCGATCTTTGCATAGATTTCTGTGCTGACTTCCCATGTAGATCACTATAATTATGTAATTATTTCTCATTACTCTCATAATTGTTCTCTGTTCTGTTTTTTAAACTGATTAGAAAGCAAGAGCAGCCCAGGAAGGATGAATAACATAAAAGGACTTGGCATGGTGCCAGTTTGATGCCCCTTACTCAATGGTGGGGCAGTGTACACTATATATGATGCACCTTTTTTTTAAGGGAATACCTGTGTGTTGCTCAATGAGAAAAAGAGAATATAACTTGTAAGAGTAATGAATGTCACTCCTTAGAGAACTTGATGCTTGCCTTCTCTCCAAAGACACAGTGACGTGAGTTGGGTCCTGTAGGATCCTGTCAATAGTCCTTAGAGATTCAAGTATAAGACTCTTGCCTAAGCCTTGTTTGTTTCTCAAGCCAAGAAAACCCAGGCTCTATACACCCTCTGGGAAATAAACTATGCACAACTCTCAGGTGTGCCATTTCTATTTTTCTTTGTTGCTAGTTTGATAATTGATAGGGTGGACAGATGAATTCTTCCAGGAACAGCAGGCTCAAAAGAAGACTGGCAGTCATTGTCCTTTTTGTAAATTAAGCTTTCTAGTGATGAGCACAATGGATATTCACTGTTATTTTTGTGTGCTTTATCATTATGCACATGCCAGATAAGAAATGATTAATGCAGCCAATGCATTTATCTTATTGAAATCCTTGGTGGTTTGTTTAACTTCTGAAAATGACACTAGTTTCATATCAAGTCTCTGAATGATAGCTTATTCATCTAAAAAAAGAAACTTAAAAAGTAAACTAACTGAGCTTTGGTATTTCTCATTTGCTTTCATTGAAACCGAAGTCCAATCTTTACAGCACATATCTAAGTATGTATTTAAACTAAAGACAAGAAACAAAGATACCGGCACACAAGGCTTGCTTGCAGGGAAACCCTTGCTTTAATTCAAAGTGCGGAAGTGCAACGTTTCGGGGACACGCCCCCTTTCTCAAGCATGCTTGAGAAAGGGGCGTGTCCCCGAAACGTTGCACTTCCGCACTTTGAATTAAAGCAAGGGTTTCCCTGCAAGCAAGCCTTGTGTGCCGGTATCTTTGTTTCTTGACTACCCTCTATTACTGAGCACCAGGCGTTATCTTCAGGAGATTGCCGTGGGTGTGCGTCTGCTCTATCTTGTTCCAGTTTAAACTAAAGACCCCATATCGCCTAAATATTTAGTTAGGCTCCTATTACATTTGTTTTGACATATCGCTAGTGTACAGATGGTAACAGGATCTTAGCTTGAATAAATTGTACAGTTTTCTGGTTTAGTAATGGTTTATCTCCATACCCATTTTTACTGGATTTCTTTACATCCTTATTGATGAGTTGATAAATATGTAAAAAATGTAATAGGCAGTTGTACAAAAGAACTTTTTGACAAACATGTTAGAGAAGGTATTTGTTCATTGTGTTTAAAATTAACTAGAGTGTATACTGTAAATAGAGGAGTGATAGAACTGCTGTGAATGAAAGCACCCTCCCCCATTAAATTTGATTTCCACCATCCCAATTAACATAACCTTTAATCGTACCATGTTGCAAGGTCTCCAGGATAGTTTCAGGGCAAAAGATAGACCACACACACTGAAGATTTTTGGTTGGGGAGCTTACTCCATTTATTATGCCAGTGTAACCACACAGATCAATGTTCCAAAATTGCTCTGCAGTTATTTGAACTCTTAAGCCATCTGGCGGAAACTGTAACAACCAATGATGATAGGACTATGATACATGCATTTCAAAGGTCAAGTCTGAATACCCAGTGGTGTAACTAGCAGGAGTGGGGGTGCACAGTGCAGAGGTGTGGGGCCGAGTGCATCCTGCATCCTGCCAGAGGTCAAGGAGAAACAACAGACCATCATATGCAGGAGTACCTAAGCAATGTGGACTACAAAGATAGATGATGTGAAGGAGGCCATTTATCAAGCTGTAAAAGCTTTTCCTAACAGGGTAGGTGACCTGCTAGCAACATACAGTGGTGCTTTAACACCTGTCAGCAATATACAGTGGTACTTTTGCATTCTTACCCTGGCTGCTAGCCAACAATTTACACCTCAGTCATGTAACTTAAAAAGGCCCCCAAACACGGGCTGATAAAAGCTGCCGGCCGACCGAGTCAGCCTGATATAGCCCACTTTAATATGGGCATATCAGGGAGAGAGCCGCTTGTTTGGCTACATCGCCAAACGAGCGGATCTCTACGTCCACCTTTAACACTTGCCCAAATGAATTTTATGATAACAATGTGTCTGAAGTTAAAATTGTCAAGAGTGCTGTTCAAGTTTGTGCTGTTAAATCCTGATGGAAGATGACCATAAGGAAGTATACCTAGCTGAAATGTAACTTCAGAAGCTTACACTGGTTTAGACCAATGAGTGCTGCCAATGTTTGTGCTGGATCATACTTTCATAGCTCTGTGAGATTCGGTTAGCATCTGTCTAAATAAGTTCAAATGAGCCATTGTGATTGGTGACTGCGTTACTTTTAAAGGAAAGTAAAAATATATGTTTTAGCTATAGCAACCTGCATATCTTCTAAACATAGTGGTGTGAATGCAGAGTAATAACCTTCTCAATTAGAAAGGAAAGCTGCCCGCACAGCTCTAACTAAACATTTGTTACATATGTGACAAACTATATCAGACAATTGTGAGAACTGTTACATTTTAAGCAACATCCTTGCAAAACTAGTTCCCTTCATTTAACATATACATTGTATCAAGATGTGTAGGTATTATTACAGGTTTTATGTGGGAAAGCAATGTAACTATTCTCAGCTATTTGCAGGAACTGAACAGTTGTGTAACCAAAAAAAGACAAAAACCTATGGCACAGTCATAAAATGACCCGCTATTGGAAAGTAATGCAAAAGCTTTTGCTAAAGGTATAACAAATAAATTGAGGCCAAATGAAAAAAATCATGTTTTCAACCCTATTTCCTTTTATACCCAGTTGTACAATTTATTGTATAAATTAATGCTGAGTTTGTTACAACCAGTGAAAAAAAGATGCAAAATTTATCTTGCTTTGATTTTACCACAGAGCTTTCCCCGCCTTTGCCACTCACTCAAACTTTCAAAGTGCACTCTGTAGGTGTGACAGTGGGAAGGAAATTAAAGTGCACACTATTTAAAAAAAAAAAAAAAAAACCCAGCAGATCTCAAGGAAAATGTCAGCTTCAGATTGGAGTGGCATTCTCCATGTGCATATCGCTGCGGCTAAAGATGTCCCCCATGAGCTCCGCTGCGCTGACTCTGCAAAAAGAGGTAATTACTGGCTTAGTGGTATTTACTTGTGTTAACTCCTGTTCGGGGGGGGGGACTATGGAGGGTAGGAGTTTTTATAAGAAAGGGGGTTTAGTTCTCCTTTAAAGCAGACAGAAAGGTATAAACACTCGGGGGGGGGGGACCAAAACCTAAGGCACCCCCCACGCCAGAGATTATAATTATTTATCTCACACCGCAGAACAATGCTTTTTTTCACAAATAATTGCAACATCTTTTGGATCTTATTGCTGACATCTTCTTTGGCTTCTTCTGTCTTCTCTTCACTCATCTTGCATGAGCAGTAGAGAAATAAGTCTAACTTAGAAGCACAAAAACAGCTTCTCAATATACTGTGCTTTTCTACTGGCCTAGAGCCAAAGAAGATGTAGAAGACAATCATGAGCTGGCACTCTTACATTTCCAGTGAGCAATAACACCTGCCTGGTATCAGGTAAATTATTATATTCATGGGGGTGTCTAATATTTGGTAGCCCCACAGTGATTTTAACTTTCCTTCTCCTTTAAATTGCACTAGACAAGCAAATATATTGCATATAACTTTAAGATGTTTACCCCAAATGACTACTTTTTGCACAAATACAAACTATATTTTCCAATGAAAGCATCCCTTTAAACTAAGCTCAGTTACTTCAAAGAGTGTTGCATTTTAGTGAAAAGTTTCAAACCAGCTGAAAAATTAAGGAAAATAGAAAAACAGGTGTTTTTCCTCTGGAACTACAGTATATCTGTCTATTATTCTTTTGGTACAAATGTGAAGCACAGTCTACGAAAAAGCATGTTTTTAAGAGTTTGCCTACTGTCTTTTAAAAAGGGGGAAACGCTAGATTTTTGTAAAGAGAGTGTTCTGATTGGCTTTTTCTTCTAAGTTGCATCAAACTCTTACAAATATAAGACTGAGGCTTCTTTTCATGTCCTCTGTCCTTTATTTCTCTTCCTATGACAGATCTTGTTACGGCAGTGTCTACATAGCAGGGCCAGATGACAGGTTGTGGCAGCGGCTGTGTTTGTGCAGTTTTTTTTTCCCCATTGCACTGATTACGGAGTGGAGAAAATGGGAGATTTTAGATCTTGGAGACAAGCTCAGAATACAGGCTGGTTGGGCCTGACTTCAAGTTCAGAGGCCAAGAAACAAATACACGTTTGAGAATCCAATTAGTGTGAGATATCTTGCAAGAGACAAGAAAATAAGTTTTTTTTATTACTATTCACATAATTTTATGCCAAATTACATCAATGAATAATGTATTTTCTCTGCAAAATGTTGAAATCTCTGTGCACCTTTGAATCCTTTTATGCTCTTAGAGGAGAAGGTGCTCAACAGGCTCTGCAACAGCCTGACACTCTATAGAAATTGTGTAAAGCATACAGGTAGTTATATAGAATAATGGCTCTGTTAAGCTTTTTTCCCCTTCTGCTTTACCATATTGTTGGATAAACCCTTAACAAGATAAAAATATTCATAAGTGAATGGATGTCATATTGCAAGATTCATTTGAACAATTGCATCTATAGCTAAGCTTTTCTTAGCAAGCACCATTTCTCCAACTCCGTGATCAAGGGAAAAATATCTGTTTGGTGATTCAGTGTGTTTGCTGCAACTGTGCTGAAGATTTACTGGGAATTGAAGGGTTCACAGTTTCTTATCACACACAGCTGGAAAGAGATAAGTCTTGCCCCATATATAGTTAAAGGCAGTAACAGTTTTCCCAGGTGCAGTAACCCACAGCAACCAATAAAATATGCTTTCTTTTAAACAGGTTTCTGTGTACTCGTTGCCATAGGTGATTAGACCAGTAGCAAGCTTTACACCTTTTATTTCATAATGGTTACGTACGGTATGATAGGGCAGGAACCAATATTCTCCTAGTGCAAGTTCTGGAATGCCAGAGCCCCATATACCAATTAAAGTTGTTTAGCCTTTGTGCACTTCAATGTATGCCTTGTGCCTTGCAGTAGGTTCAAAAATAATTACAATTCTCAAATTTGAATGAGTCTTGTTGTTGGGACTTATTGGGCTAGTTCTGCTTGCTACAGTCTACCTATACAAGCCGTATGTAACATGGCTTCTTCAGGGAAATAAATGTTATGCTTTACTATTCTTTTTTCAATTTAAATAGGGCTTGGCACTCCCAATACTTCTCTGCGCATAACTGAAACTGTGTGTCATATGCATCTAACTGGACGTAATCTAACTGCAGCTGACTTGCTGTAGCTAGTGCGGAAACTGTCAAAAACACAACACATTCATGCTATTTCACAGGACCAGGACTTTGCTTGTACTGAGCATGTCTACATCTCTTATTGTGCATGACCCAAATATCACTTACTTTTACAGTATTTCCGTATTGAGGTAACCCAAATGGTTTACATATTCCATAGTGTTCGTTCTCTGTAGTAACTAAAATTGAAGCAAACTAAGCACTTGTTATTACAATGCACCCTGTGTTCTTCACACTATAATAAAATGCTTGCATGGCAACAGCGAAGGTGGTACCTGGGATAAATAAATGAAGGGAGTTATAAAGACATATTTAAGTGATTAACACACATCATAGTATTGAAAGGTTTTTCTAGAGCTGTAGTCTTTGCGTATTCACACCTATCACTTTCTAAAACCCCAAATATATCCCACTCTGTATACTTCAAAACTTTATAAAAAGGAAAAATGATGGCACGAATGCATGAAGTACTGATTCATTTTTTATATATCATTACACCTTTCTATTTAGAGTGTTGTACTGTGCAGAAAGCAGGATGGCTGTGCTCTCAGAGGAAAATGGCAAAAGGAAGCCAGCAGTGTACATTTCTCACTTCTAATAAGCATGTTAAATAGAGCAGCACCCTTGGGGCTGAATGGCATCAGGCGATGCAGATCTGACAGGTTCAACCTATTTGACTGCAAGTGTTTTGGAAGTACAGTTTGTATATTGAAGGATATTGCAGTCTATGAAAACAATTGCTGTTCGGCTGCATGATCTCTTGACTTGTCACTGTTTACATAATGTGGTGTTGGCTTACTACACTTTTAAAATAATTATACCTGCTGATTTAATTCTGAAAACTTAGTTCATGCAATTTCTTGTGATGCAAAAAGGATCCATGATATTCACTGTTTAACATTTCCATGCTTTTCACTACTCGGACTAAAAGAACGCAACTTCTTGAAGCTAGTGGTGGATTTATGATTCCTACACATTGCTGTCATATAGGGCCATGGGCCTTTAATTTGGTGGTCCCTATTTTTAGAACCCAAAGTCTATCTCCATTTTTAGTGTTCAGGGGTGAGTCTCATATTAGTGAATAGCTAGGGGAATTTCTGACACCTCTGAAGTGTTGGAAAGCCTTGCAATTAATTTCCCTTCACCTGGTATTTATCAGACAGACGTAGTTGCTGTGATACATTAATTACTGAGAGGGGAGTTAAAAGCTGTTTTAAAGCATTAGAAGCCATTTCAGTGGCAGGAAAAAATAAAGAAAGGCAGAAAATTATCATTGGAATAAAAGGGTCCTATTACCAAGAGCTTACGCTCAAAAGGGAATAGAGAACAATAGTAACATGTATTATGTAGAAAAAAATTTACCATACTACAGTAGTTTAATATGAATGGTCTTTCAAAGAGGATTTTAAGAGTATGTGTTAATGATGAAAAGGTCAGAGACAGCAGATTAAATAAATGTAGAAGCAAGCTCTAAAGGAAGTGTACAGCCCAGGCCTGTGAATAAGAAAGATGTCATAGGGAATAAGGATAATAGCACATCAGTGCTACCTTGAGCAATGCATTTTAAGATAAGAGAAGAAGTGTAGGAATAGGCAGAATTGTAGGTGAATGGCAGAACTTTGCAACTAGAGGAAAAAACATTGGCATCTAAAAAGGCAAATGTTAGGTACAATGAATCTGGAGAACAAAAGGTTAAGGGGATACTGTAATAATCCGTAAAATTCAATGATGTAATAGGTTGGGTGTTAGTAATTTTGTAGACTCTAAAGGGGAATGTCATTTAAAATCACAAGCATGTTTAAAATTGAGTTTTTGCAAATGTTTAGCTTTGCTTGCATTAACACCTGTTCTGGAGTTTGGTTAAGTATGTCTCTTCAAAATATGCTTTGCGATTGCGAAATTTTATTACAAACACTGCGAATGTTCGCAAAAGCCATTTGGCTGGAAACCAAAAATCACTCAAAAAGGACGCAAAAATTGGACGCTAACGTTCATAATGGTCTTTGTGAATGTTTTTATACACTAATGAAACATATTACATCTGAGTGAAGCCTGGCCTTAGGTATCCACTGTATGATACTCTAGCATCTACTAAGGGATAGTTTTGACAAATGTGTCTTGTACATGCCCAGTTAAGAAATGAACAAACTAATATTGGTAGTGCTTAGCTTTAAGTGATGGCAAGACCTCAAAAGAATATGAGACAAAAATCTGGGGGAGAGGGCACAGGAAGAGCATTAGATTTACAGTTAGGTCCATAAATATTTGGACAGACAACTTTTATTTCTAATTTTGGTTCTGTACATTACCACAATGAATTTTAAATGAAACTGAAACAAAAAGATTGCATAAAAATGTGAGGAACTAAAGCCTTTTTTTTTTTTTAAACAATCAGTTCATTTCAGGGGCTCAAAAGGTTCAGGGGCTCAAAAGGAATTGGACCAGGGGTTCAAAAGTAATTGGACAATTGACTCAAAGGCTATTTCATGGTCAGGTGTGGGCAATTCCTTCATTATGTCATTATCAATGAAGCAGGTAAAACCCCTGCAGTTGATTTGAGGGGACAACATGCAGTCAAAGGAGCTCTCCATGCAGGTGAAAAGCTGCAAAAACAGAATAAAACCCACCCGAGAAATTGCTACAAAATTAGGAGTGTAAAAATCTACAATTTGGTACATCCAGTGAAAGAAAGCACTGGTAAACTCAGCAACGCAAAAATACCTGGATCTCCATGGAAGACAACAGTGGTGGATGATCGCAGAATCATTTCCATGGTGAAGAGAAATCCCTTCACAACAGTCAAACAAGTGAACAACACTCTCCAGGAGGTAGGCATATCAATATCCAAGTCTACCATAAAGAGAAGACTGCATGAAAGTAAATACAGAGGGTGCACTGCAAGGTGCAAGCCACCCATAAGCCTCAAGAATAGAAAGGCTAGATTGGACTTTGCTAAAAAAAAAAATCTAAAAAAGCCAGAACAGTTCTGGAAATACATTCTTTGGACAGATGAAACCAAGATCAACCTCTACCAGAGTGATGGCAAGAAAAAAGTATGGAGAGGGGGTGGAACAGCTCATGATCCAAAGCATACCACATCATCTGTAAAACATGGTGGAGGCAGTTTAAATGGCTTGTGCATGGCTGCCAGTGGCACTGGGACACTAGTGTTTATCCATGATGTGACACAGGACAGAAGCAGCCGAATGAATTCTGAGGTGTTCAAAGTTGAAGCTTGGAATACCCCAATAGTAAAATGTTGGCTGCCAGACATCAATTTAAACAAAAATATGAATTATGTTAATATAACAAGTTGGGACATCCAAGATCCCAATCTGTATTGATCAAAAGGCAGTGCTGTTCTGTAGAGGTTCTGAAGTTCCCTTCCATGTGTGCAAAAGCGAACATTTAGAAAAGGGATGTTTATTTAGTAAATTGCAATCTACAAGAAAGAAGAAATAATAAAAAAAACTTAAATACCTATAGCGAGACCAAAAGGTGAGACAAATAAAAACGGTTGAGTCACTGTTTATAGCACAAATCAAATTTATGCTCTAGGGAATTACAGCTTCTGCAGTAGTTAAAGAGTTGCAGTGGTTTTGGAGGCCTCGTACACAATTTATATGACACTTTTGTTGACGTTCTTTTAAATTATGAGGATGGGAATACATTAGTCAGATAATAACATTATGGTTGGATATCCATGATAGACCTTAGACTCATACCCATTTCTTGTGTCAAATAGCCCAGTAGTATTTTTTTTACTTTCAGATGAGCCTGAAGTTCTATGAATAATAGCCATTGTTTTAGTGAAATAATGTGACGGCTTTAGTACAGTCATAAAGCAGAACAAAGTGAAAACATCAATCAGAACACAGAGCCTTAGTTGGACATTCCATGCTAGAGAAAGCAGGATATCAATAAATGACCTTCTAAACAAACACGCCACCCACTAAGTGCCAGGAAACCTTCATTATTGTTTTCTGTTATTCTATATATTTTTCCCATACTTTCTTCCTTTTTCTAGTGCATTATTATATTTTAACACGCTTTCTCACCACTGAACTTGCACAAAATTGGCAGCTTTTAGATCTTATAGACTTTCTCCTCTTTGTTTTTTGCTTCTGTATACATGTATTGTTTCGTTAGTGTGCAGCTTTTCAGAATCACAGCTCAGCCCGGTGAGCTCCTTGTTTAGCCTCTGCTGGCAGGATGTCTGGGGTTACTATAACATTTATTGTCGTCTACTCCAGTGGAAGTGTGTTCTGTGGTGAACAGGCGAGGTTGGATTTTGCCAAGGTTGGTATTTAATAGAAAATATAAAACAAAAGCAGGCCTGATACTTCAGACTAAACCTTCCTTTTATGTTCATTTTTTCCATGTTTCTCCCCCTTTTGTGCTAATGAATGGGAGCTGAAAGGAGAGATCTTGAAGTTATACATACTAATATTGTGTATCAAAATTAGGCACATGGCAGGTATAACAAGGAGACAGATTTCTTTCCCTATCCAGATCCATATCCATGTGTGAAAATGATCTCATAAATCTGTGCCCATGAGCAGATGTTCATTGATTTTATAGATTTCAGGCATGGTACTTTATGGTGCCCAGAAATCTGGATGCATAGAATATGTTTGTCCTCCAACTGATCCTTATTAGACTGTTGCTGTTATTGGTTAAAGGTTCAGTAGCTTCATCTTATTGTAGTATTACAAGCAGAATATGTAAACAGTGCCATGCAAGAGCTGCAGCCTAATTTATAGCATTTATATAGTGTACGTATGACATCTATGTAAGTGGGTGCTTCTCTTTGGTGCCTTGGTTGCATAATGATGGAGAACCATGAAGCAGTTCTAGCTGCAACAGTTCAAAACTTTAGGAAAAGTGTAGAGTTGCCCAAACTAGTAGATTATATCATATATGATGTGAAATTATGTAAGAGTCACAGCAATCCACAAATCGCTAGGCACAAAGTGAATCCAGTTTCTTAATAACACCCCTTCTAATTCACCCCTATATAGTGGGATTAATGGCGTTTATACCTGTAAACACGTTTTTCATCAGGACCTCAATGAATTGGACCGGAGCTAATAATACATTTAGCATCTTAAATTAAGAAATATCTAGGATTTTTATTTCTTGCAATAAAAAATACCAAATACTGTAACTTTTCAACCTCCTGGTTCTGCCAAATCAGTGTTTGAGGAAGAGCACGCAGTGCAGGTATGGGATATGCAATCTGGAAAAACATTATCCAGAGACTCCAAATTACAGGAAGGCCGTCTCCGATAAACTGCATTTTAATCAGGTAATTTAATTTAAAAAAAAAATAATTCCCTTTTCTCTGTAATAAAAAAACGGTGCCTTGTGCTTGATCCCAACTAAGATATAATTAATCATTATTGGAGACAAATCAATTAGATTGAGTTTAATTATTGTTTAATTTATTTTTTAGTAGATTTAAGGTATGGAGATCCAAATTACAGAAAGACCCCCTATCTGGAAAGAACCAGGTCCTGAGCATTCTGGATAATTGATCCCATACCTGTAATAGAAATTACTATTCCACAGAAAAACCCTCTGTATAATGAGCTGCTCCTTATCTCAAAGTCTAATAAAGTCTAATAAAAGCTGCAATTTAGGTAAAGGAGGGCTATGTGAGATCATTTATCTCCATTTAAACAACCTACAACATTTACAGGTGATGGGAATTTTACTTTTGTGTTTTATAATAGCAAACAATTGGGAAAGTATTTTTTTGTTTTGCATTTTAAAAACAACTCCTTTTTATTGTGCTTGGATCTAATTTTTTAGAGCAGGAAAGCGCTAAGATCCCAGGGGCCCCTACAGATATT
Organism: Xenopus laevis; assembly: GCF_017654675.1. Classification (NCBI taxonomy): domain Eukaryota; kingdom Metazoa; phylum Chordata; class Amphibia; order Anura; family Pipidae; genus Xenopus; species Xenopus laevis. The sequence goes on along the minus strand of NC_054375.1, from coordinate 91,476,583 downwards.
GTATTCCCCTATGTGAAAGAGAAAGTGTATGAAGGTTGCCAGCGATTCTGTTAGTTTACGTTATTGGAAAACAGCAAATGCAGAGAACTTCTCAGCAGAAACTTCACTTCAGCAGTATCTGTACTTGGCTCATTCAGCAACTGCAGTTTTGCTATGCATCATCAATAACATGGTGTATCTCATCAGAGTGTTCAGTTTATATGGTATAGCATCCGTATCTGACCTTGAATATCTGGTGGGCCACATCTCGTTCACTTGCTTTTTGTGTTTTTCTTTTTTTTTTTCTTTTTTTAAATCTCTCTCCCTTTCTCGGTTTGTCTCCTATACTGTATATAACAATTAAACAGCAATGGAGCTGCCCTCTACATTCCACCAATAAGGAAGCCTTTTGAGCCCTATGACTATTTTTATTGTCAGTTTACTTACTAATTTACTAAGTTTTCAGACTTTCCCTTTTCACTTTCACTTTTCAACTGGGAGCATGTGATAGACATTAGTGATGTGCGGGTCGGGATTTCCCAGCCCCGCACCCATCACTAATCCGCCCTCCCTTGGCCCGGCTCCGCCAGCATCCGCACTTCCAGGTTCTTTTATAGACTCGCGCTGCCCGCCGATGACGTCACAAAAGGGCCGGAGCAGGCGCAGCGTCTATAATAGACGAACCTGGAAGTCGGAGGCCGGCATTTGACGGTGGCGGGCGGGGAGAGCAGGAGAAGAGCTCAACCCACACCCATGAAGAAGTGTGTGAGGTCGGCCTGAACCCGCCCAACCTGCGAGTAAAATTTTATCTGAAACACATTATACAGAAAATCTGAAATACAGGAAGGACATTTCCCATAGAGGCCATTTTAAATAAAACAATTCGTATTCTTTAATTATAAAACAGGACCTTGTACTTGGTTATAACTAAGCTGCATGTAGGGTTGCTACTTGTCTGGTTTTGACCTGGACAGCCTGGTTTTCAGAAGTGCTGCCAGGGTTAAGACTGCCTGGCTGGTTTTCCAAATCAGGAAAACCGCCAGGATACCCTGTTATTGACATAGCGATCGCTACGTTATAGCCCGCCCCCATGACAGCACTCGCCCAGCACATGATGTCACCATCCTGCCCCTGTGATGTCACTGGCCTGCCCCCTACCCGGAAACAACAACCCTAGCTGCATGAATATATAAATGTCCAAACAAATCCAGCACTCACAGGATTTATAAAAACCAAACCACAAATATGTATTAAAGTGATCGACGTTTCAGTCTAATATTTTGTTTTTTATAAATCTTGTCAGTGTTAGATTTTTTTGGACTTGTGTTATACGCACCTCCCCATATGTATATTATATTGCTGACAAGTTGGCTAATGTGTTACAGTATTTAGTTCTTCTTTCTGTTAAAGACTTTCAAAAGTGATACAAGGGAAGTAGAACATGAAATTATAGTGAAGTGAAATTATATTAGTGTTATATATGACCCAATGCTCAGGCAGCATTTCCTGCAAAGATCCAAGTTATTTCATCTGCTGCTTTGAAACACTGACAACATTTTAGTTTTGAATTGATGATGGCAACCTGAGACATTGTGCATTCAGTGAAAAAAATGGATTAAAAACCCAACTGCAAGTTTAATCAGCTGCATTAAGCATACGGGGAGAGCTTTAGCTGACCCTTCTGTTTTCCAGCATGTCTTTTTGCTAATAAGGGAAAACTTTCTTCTTTGTGAAGCATAATTAGCATTTTTTTCCCTTTAAATCACAGTTTTGAGAAATCTAGCTAATTAGCTGTTTGCAAAACTGCAGTAATGAATTTATGTCTGGATGCAGAAGCCAAGACACACTATTTACTCAGAGAACAGATCACTGTACTGTAATTTTGGAGAGTGCAAGTAACTTTTTCTAAAATAAAGACATGAATAACGTAAGATCCCTTATCCAAAAAAAACCCAGGTCCCGAGCATTCTGGATAACAGGTGCCATACCTGTAGTAGATTTTAGTTTCTATTTCAGTAATGTATGTTTAGTCTGTATAAGTTAGTCCTCTTTACAACAAATCTCGTTTTGGTTGTTGTAGTTGTATTTAATTGCACATGCATTTGTAAAACCCCCTTATATATATATATATATATATATATATATATATATATATATATATATATATATATATATATATATATATATATATATATATATATATATATATATATATATATAGTATATGCCATTTCCTTAAGGGAAAGATACTTACAGTATAAATACACACAATGTGTTGTACCCTTAAAGGGTAATGCTGGCATTTTCTGCTTGGAAAACCCATGAACTGTCCCTTGAGTGGAGATCCAGTTCTAGCAAGTTTTATATTATGCTGATCCAGAACATGACAGATAACCAGTCAAATTGGATGGTCACTTTGATGTGCTTTAAACACAAGTGGCCACATGTCCTAGCCCACACACACATTTGCAAATGACATTTCATTGAAATCACTGGTTCCAAAGAATGACTGTGTTTGCATGTATCTATTCTTAGTAGGGTGATGTTGCTGACCTGCTTGGAAACTCACTTCTCAACAGTGTGCTTATTAATGATCTCTAATACTGCTGTTGGAGATGGACTTACTTTAATAAACCGACAAGGGCTTTATTCTCCCCCGTTGTTTTATTTTATTCTCCAGTTCATTAGAGCGATTGTACATTCTGTGGCACTTTTTTGTTTTAGCTGTAACAACCATGGAGTAGTCCCAACTGTGCTGTGTTCTGCTTCTCACTTCTAAAGATGACTAAGATCCCTAATTAAAGTAAAAAGAATTATATGCTTTCCCTCCCAGCCCCAGCTAATGATTCCAACTCGTTTACCTCAGTTCACAGGGTTTCGGAGTCCATTGCTAATTGCTGGAAGAAAGCCAATATTTTCTCTTAACAAGAGGCTTGTAGCTCTGAGTTGCATTGAATTGCACCTTCAGTTTACAAAAAAAGGAAAGAAAATGACCAATTGAATGCATGGATGTATCTATCTATCTATCTATCTATCTATCTATCCACACACACTCACATACACAGCTTTTGTCCCTATTGTCTCCTGAACCCTTAAACATTTCCTGTTTTGGTTTTTTGGACAGACCCACCTTCAGTGTAGATATAGAATGACAACTATATGGTTAAAAATACACTTGGGTTTATGTTCATATTTTGTTTAATTTATAGCTGGGAATAGAGTCTCGTATCCTCGATAGGGGCTTCAACACTGGAAATGTATCCCTTCAGTTAAACTGGTTAACAATTGTCATGTTAACCTTAAAGGAGAACTAAACTCTCCTTTAGACAAAAGTTCCCACTGGCCCCCCTCCCTCCCCCCTGCACAGTGCTACAGCAGATTATGTGTCCCCTCTAGGAATACTGACCCGCACCTGCAGAAGAGTGCAGTGGAGCTCTTAGACTTTTGCCTATAGGGGGGTTTAGTTCTCCTTTAAAATGTAGGTTGTAGGATGCAACAAGTTTTCTTTCTCACATCTGCACTGTCTTCTGACATTGCCTTTGACCTCCTATTTAATGAGGTTGCCTCACAAGGAAACTTTGTGCGACTTCAGAAAGCCAAAGCAACACACATTTTTTTGCCGATTATTCTGTCGCCAGTGGGAGCCTGCCTGGCATTTGGCGACTAATCTCCTTGTCTACCATTGCTTTTAAAGTCTAAGGCCTCATCTAGATAGCTATTTTGGCTTGCACCAGCTTTTGTTGTACTGTGAATCCTATTTATTATAGTTTGTAAAGGTTTGGGTGTATTGCTTAAGATTGGTCAACAGATGATGGTAGGTTGCTGGTCAGAGTTTTATACTATTTCTGGAAACAATGTGAATATGATACATGTGCTAGATAGAGAACATCACAGTGTGACATGTCATTGTGTTTTGCAGGTACAGGTAACGGATCTGTTATCTGGAAACCCTTTATGAAAAATGCTCGAAGTACAGAAAGGCAGTCTCCCATAGAGACTCCATTTTATCCAAATATTTTTTTTAATTGATTTTCTTTTTTTCTGTAATAATAAAACAATACCTTGTCTAAACTATGATATAATTAATCCTTATTGGAAGAAAAACCAGCCTATTGGGTTTATTTAATGTTTACATGATGTTCTAGTAGACTTACCGTAAGGTAAGAAGATCCAAATTATGGAAAGATCCAATGTTGTCCCAATGAAAAGAAATGTCTGTGCCAGCCAAATACTGGGCACCAGAGAATCTAACAGGAGACTGGTACAGGGTAAAATGTAATATACAGCTCACTTTGTGTATTTAATTTCAAGTTCGTGCATGTTTTAAAGTTAGGGACCAAACAAAGAAAGCTGATGTTTTGCATGAGTAATAAAGCAAATCAAATTAAATTAACTTATCTGATACAAATATCACTAAATGTTTCATATTATATTTCATATATGATTTCTTTTAAGAGAATTAGGTGGCAAGACGTAGTTTATCAACTAAAACCCAGTGTCAGATATACCAACATGCTGGTTTAATATTCTTCCAGACCATTGGGCTGGCTTCTGATACCGAAAGCGTTAAAGGACATATGGTTGATTGCAATAATGAGCACATGAGATTCAAGGCTTATGAAGGTGTAAAGTGTCTAGAGGATACCAACATTCTTTCCTACCTACCACCAGCTGTCCATCCAAAATGCAGAACAGTTTAATGATCTGCCAAGCTACTGGAAAAAATGCCCTATCATTAAGCCAGTGTCATGAGCCATGACTGCTGTGCTCATAGAGACCCTCAGCTGATTTCTGTTTGAGTCTATATTTGGACTGATTGTTGTTGCTCTGGGATCAAGAGAGGAGGAAGTTTAGTTGTGCTAAAATTAAGCCCAGCGTTATGGGTGCTTTTTTTCTGAAACATGATATTCCTATTCGTCTGCATGGAAAGATCATATAGGATATAAAGAATTAGCTACCTTAGTCATCTATCTATAAACACAGCCCAAAACATAGATAAAAGATATAGCACATTACTAAATCTCCCATGTTTTTTTACAAAGTGTTCATCAAATAGTTTAAAGAATTACACAGATATTCTGACTTCAAGAGGTTTTTTGATCTTTTTCACTAGTAATTGTACGAAAAACGGAAATTTTTAGAGGTCTTTGTATTTTTTAGCACGTTGTTCAGTGTTTTTTTTTTCTTGGTTCATACTTTTTATATTCAGAATTTTTAATAAATTACATGGCATTCATGGTTTTAGAGAAAACAAGTTTATTCGTGCTTTTAGAAACCTCTTAAACTACTAAAACTGAGAGTGTTAATAACTGGACCTCTAAGTGAATGGTGCTATAAGAGATGCAATTTTGCACTTCATAGAGCGTCAGCTCTTTCATCTATCCCATAATAACTGATCCTTTCTTTGAGATACATAGATGTCATTCCCAACATTTTGCATTCAAGTGAATTTCTGTACCCCCCCCCCCGCACTTAATTTTGAAAATGCTTTGACAAGTGGAATGCTGTATATTTTGGACTATTTGAATTATTTACATAAACAGGTGAAGCCCCTGCAGCCTAATGGGCAGTGAGTCAGGTATAACTATGGGAAAGTCTTTGCAGCAACCCCAGGCCCTGTTGGCTGATTCCCTGGGGATGGGAGATAAATGGATGCAATGAGACACGTTTCCTCCAAGAAACAAAGAAATCTGCTTCTTGTTTACTGCCGAGTAAACACATACATCCCTGCCAACTTCACCTACAGTCTGGGAGAAGGTTTAACATACCACAGCTGCCTGCATCACAGGCTTGCGTGCCGTTTTAAGTCACTCATGTAAACAGGCACAATTTATGAAAAAAGAACGGGAACCAACAAAGTTTCTATGTAGTTTACCTCCCTACGGTTACCAGTATACAGTTTGCTAGCACGTATTTATGCACCAACAAGAGAAGTGGATATTTATGAAATGACAGGCATTTAGGTTCCTGATCTGCAAACCATAAGTTTTTATTGCAGCATTTTATAAATCACTGAGCAATCGGTATTGCTGCCTTAATTTTCATAACTCCCCACATGACTAGCTTAAAATATGGACTATATCAACAGCTAGCAATTCAGGGGGTTATCTTATCAAAAACATTTCTGTGCCATTTCTCTGTGCTTCTCTGCACTTCTGGTTTTATATATTGAAAGCCATGCTAAGACCAGTGAAGAACCATGCAAGGCATCATTGGAACTGGAGTTTTAGCTGGAGGAGAGAAGGCTTATGTTGTTTGGGTGAATCTGTCCCGTTTCACCGGAAAATTTGCGAAACTCTGAAAAAAGTTGCGAAACAACAACAATTTTGAAAAACACATTGAAGTCACTGGGGCTCATTTATAAACACTGGGCAAATTTGCTCCTGTCCAGTAACCTATGGCAACCAATCAAATGATTGCTTTCAGTGCTCAACCTGTAGCTGGCTGAAAAAAGCTAATCATTGATTGGTTGCTATGGGTTACTGGACTGGAGCAAATTTGCCCAGTGTTTATAAATGAGCCCCAATGGGTGTCAACAATATTTTGTTATGCATCAATTTTTACACGAGCGTCAATTTTTACATTTACAAATTTTGTTGCTGCAATTGGCGAATTTTTGCAACAGTTTCGCGAAACAATTCTGTTTTCAATAGGAATTAAACATAACTTTAATATTGCTTATTAAATTTGCTTGGGTTTAAATTGTTTTCATCATGTGAAACTTTTTTTTTCATTATATGAGAGAGAGTTTCCCTTTAAACCTGGATCCTAGTATCATTGCACCACAAAAATGAAGTAAGTTGATCATTACTGAGCAATATTCATATCTACAATTTAAGAATGAAAAAGAAATCTGAAATCAGCTGCCAGCTGGTACCATTGGCAACTCTGCCAGATTTTCACTCTTAACATATGTTAACCCCTTTGCCCATTGTTGATATCAATTATAGGATTAATTATGGGATTAGGAATTATTGCAGGTTGGATAATTGGAGGCTGTTTTTGTGCTTTCTATTAGAAATGTCTTTGGTAGACTAAAGAAGCAACTGCACTGACTGCTTTTTGAAAATGAATGTGCTCTGTTAGCAACCAACACAAAATCGTCCATACTGTAACAATGCTCATGTTACCTACAGACCTTTTTATCAATGGTTCTGTCTCAGTCTTTACCTATTTAAGTAACGTACTATTGTTTAGACGATATCAGTGTTTACATGTAAAAAAAAAAACAAAGAAGCAAAATGTATAATTCAACCTCCAATGAAGATTTGGCTGAAAACGTAACTAAACCTGAGCCTTAATTTGCATAGTTAAATCCCGGAAAACATGCATTGCTTTCTGCTGGCCAGCACTTTTAAATGAAGTGACTTAAGGTTCAGATTTGTTTTAGTTGATCACTATGGATTTGACCAAAAGTGAAAGCTGAAAACAAGTGGGGGGTTTCTGGTAAATCCTGGTTTCAGCACATCTTTTAAGACTCATTAAATTACTTGGCTTGCAGGTACATTATATGATAAAATGCCATCAATAAAATGCACAGTAAAAACTATTTTGTCATATACAGTACATTTTAGATCATATAGCAAAAGAGGAAATATAATGAAATATGATGCACCGCCTTAATGCATCCACTTGGAAAACATGCCTTATAACTGCTATCAACATATACACCACATCTCTGTGGTTACTGCCTGGACTGTAGTGTCACTTCAAATAGGTTCGGATTTATGCATACATTTAAGTAAATATAATTTAGTATATTTAATATGGATGTACTCCGCCAAAATGATTGTGTTTATTATGGAATTAACTTAATCCAGAAGGTATATGAGCATGGAATGACTTGCCTATACAAAGTTGATCACACCACAAAACAAGAAAAGAGGGTGAAATTGTTGGCACTATCTACCTGTACTATTGCACTCTAGGATTTCTGTCTGTCTGCATAGGAAACTGGACTACATGCGCGGGTGCACTCTGTCAACATAAACTATTAAAACCAATTCAAGACAATGAATTTCTGCATGTTTCACCTCCTTCATTACCCACACATCTGGCATCTGCTTCATTATTCCAATCCTAATTATGCTAACAAAAAAACTCACAATTCCTTCTCTGATGCAGAACTTACAGTAGTTAAGAGGAAGTATTTTTTCAAGGATATTCCTGCACTGGTGAGCATATATCTAACACATGGCATGATAAAAAGAATAATTACATATTTGCTTAGCAAACCAAGCCTAGCATGCTAGTCAAGGGTATCATACTTGACTTGGCACTTCACATTGAGACACTAAAAACCAGGGTGGCCCAACTGACCTCAGAAGGTTGACTGAGGCATTAAAGAATTGTACACCAGCTGGAAGCCTATATGTGAACCTTCAATAAACCCATGCACAGTGAATCTACCATAGACATAGGGATGTTGGTGGTTACACATCTACTAATTTGCCCAATTTATAAATTGTTCATTAAAGCAGTCATCATAAACCAGCAATACCAAAACTTGGCAAGGGTAGGAGCACATAAGATTATTAACCACAAACCTGGACTGCCCAGACAGGGAAAGATGAGTGGTGCAAAGCTATTGACTAACCACAATTAACCATAGAAGAGATCAACCCAAACTGGTTAAGATAAATAGTGCAAACAGAATAAATTACAATAGCTTTTGCTCAGCTGGCAGAAGACACAAGGCTGGCCTCTATCCACATGTTTATGGTTGGTCACTTAATGCATCAAGGTTCTTTAATCAGCCCACTATGTTATAAGAAACAGTTCTTCAGAGGCAAGTTGATCTTCTGGCCAATGTATTTGAATGTTGTTCAGATAGCATGTCTTCCCATTCCTGTTCTGTAGCATTAATACTGTTTGATACATTTTGTTCCAGTGCCTCCCAACAACAGGTCACAATGGGGCCCACACTGGCTGAAATGTCAGTGACATTAGGTAGCAGGTGAACATTTGGTGTTTGGTACCAGGAGGGAAATTTCTGCTTTTGCACTTATGAAAAATGTGATTGCAAACTCAGTGCCTGTGTGCTAGAGGTTAATAGAATGTGAAGGAAGAATACTTAGGCACCCAGGAAGAGCTGATTTATAGATGATTCATGTAGTACGGGCTGTAAGATAGATGCATTCTGCAAATTAATTACTGGAAATCTCCTTTTATGTACGAGTTATGATCAGGCATTAAAGGTGAAGGAGCGCAGATGTGAGGGTCACTGCTTTGTGGTGTCTGGGCCCTAAATTTATGTCTGTGTGCAGATGGCAGAAACATTAATACAGCCCCATTATTTCTAGTGCCTTGCTCGACAACTGAATCACGGTAAATTAAAGCAGTAAAATCTTATACAAACCACAGATTTCCAGAACGAGACTTTTTATCAGAAGTCTTTTTAGAGTTTTATTTGTGTATTCCCATCACATTTTCCTTCCCACACATTTACTCATTGGTTAAAGAAACAAAGTCCTGAAAGGTTGCTTCTTATTTTTCATTTCAATAGCAGTATAATGTTTCTTATTGCTGGTCATTGCAAATGGTTTAGATGACTCCTTATATATAAACATTTTGTTGTGATATACAGCCCTGTCCCTACATGTAAAGGGGCAATTTATGACTCTTTTCATTGGTGTTGGTGGCTTTTGCCAAGTGCACAATAAACTAGGCAGGTGTTTAAAGGTCTGTTTGCTGAAAGATCTCGGGACATGGCAGTATAAGCAGCACATTGATTTTAGCATAGATGTTTGGACATAGTGTTACTCAATACAAAATGACACTGAACTGCAGCACGGAGGGATGGGAGAACTGTTGCACAAGGCAGGGTGTTTACGTGCACATACAAAATCATTTTGCAATAAGTGGCAGTGACAAAGTCTAAAAACAACAGATATGGTTTTTGTGCCTAATTTAACATTATACATTGTACTAGAAATGATTAAAACTTTAGGAAATACAGTACCTGGTGATTCTTGTGCTAGTATTTTATAAAGGGCTGGTAATAATACTCATAGTGATTTTTCAGCTTTTCCCTCAAGATTAACAGGCCCAGCTATACAGAAGAAAAATACATATTCATCAGTAAGGAACTGCTAATACCAGTTTTCTAGCTGGGATTCATTTATGTGGCACTTTAAATGCAAAAATGGGTGCTGAAAAGTAATCTAACCGTTAAATGGATTTTACAATATGGAATGGTTGCTTTTTTGCTCAAGCGTAAAGGCAATACTGGATCCCAATAACGTCAGGGGTCCCTATGGGGGCACATTATGAGATCCTTAGTTGAGTTTAGAAAGAGTGCAGTATGAAGACAATTCACACACAATTATACATGAAAGGTTTAAATGGATATGTGTGGGCAGACCTTAAGAATATCATGAGTGCAACAAGAGAGAGGCTTTAGAAAGGCAGTTCTATCTCTTTTCACAATCTCAACTGGTTGTTATAAAGCCCCTACACAGCAAATCGTGAACACTGCAACCACTGATAGAGGTGCTGATAGAGCTACAATAATTTAATTTTAGGGCTCTTCTAAAATGCAATTTCTAAATTTGTTCATATTCCGGGATATTTTTTTGTGTGTTCCTTCTTCTGGGAAAACAGAACTTAACTAACTAACTAACTAACTAACTAACTAACTAACTAACTAACTATTGTACTACATTTTGTCCATGCTTGATGCTCCTATTGGTACAGTCCCCACAGAGAAGCCTGGTTCAGTAAATTCCTGCTTTTCTGTGCTTTAGAACACACAAATAAGCCACTGAAGCATGAGCTGCATTTGCAAACACCTGTAGGTAATGACCCTTACACTGGGTAGGGAAATGCAGTGTTATAGGTCAAGAGGGTCATCTTCATTTTTATCAATGATGCAAGTATATTTCCCGTTCACTGCTTATTATTGCCCCATATCGACAGCCATTTACTGTATTGCACAACAAGAAATAATGGCATGCAGCGTAGGGAAGGGCTGCTGTTTCTCACTTGTTGGGTTGCTTTCTTTGGCTTAGCTAAGGATACCAAGACCAGAATAGCAAATGATATGCACAGATGTTAGGTCAGTCCCTGTTCATCAGTGCGAGTATGCACGGATTTCAGAAAATAATAACTTATTTTCTAATCCTGAGCTGACAGTGCACACAGCTGCATAGAGTTTACCAGATTTGATGTGTTGGCCCCAGATGACTAGCCTGATGAAAGCTAATACTAGGAACTGAAAGTGTTTACCCACATACTGTCTGACCTAATCCTCCAGCTAGTGCGGCAATAATGATGGGATTTGATGAACCATACCATTCATTATTCCACTAATGTTTGGTGCTGCACTATAAATTTGATCATATTCCCTCTTATATCGGGGAATCTATTCTCAACGCTTCTCAATTGATGCACTAATCACGTTTGTGTAGTGGAATGCAGGCATTTGCTCTGACAGGTCCTGTGTGCATATATGGAGCTGAATAAATAAAGCTACAGATATATGTGTGCATGCTCACTGTGTTGTATATAGACCAGTAATAGTTTTTTTTTTTATATTCAGTCTTGGTTGCTGTGGAAACTGAGTGGCCGGCTCTGTCCCATATCTCACGATCACAGGGATATTCCCAATCACCTGATCACTATTTTGCCATCTAGCACCTGACAAACAATAAAAAAATAAACATCCTTTATGGACTTCTTCTCCTCTGCATTCTGTAACACATCAGCCTTCATCACCTTCAATGTGGTAGCTTAACAAGACAAATTATATATTCATACAGTATGTTCTTCCATGCTCATCTCAATTTATAGTCCAATACACGTATAATGTACTTGATGTATTCCAAGCAGACTTTAATCTGGTGCACTGCTCAATCTTCCGATGGCTGCTTGCAGGTGCCAGCACAGGACCCATCACTTCTGCTGCAGTGCCCAGCCCCAGGCCTCCTCTGTGTGATTAATGTCTGTCTCTGTTCTACTCTCCTTATCAGCAGCAGAATTCCTGGATCCCATATGTGTGCCTTGCATATGAAAGGAACTTTGGATTTTGGACTGTTGTGCTGTTGTACAACTCTCTGCTGTATAAGTGGTTGAAACTGAGGCAGGCTCCTAATCATCACTAGGTAAGGAGAGAGTTCACACTCGCACACCCAAGAGCTTTTGATAGAGAGACTCCCCGGTGCTCGGTTAAAGAGGAATCGGCTACCTCAGAACCAGTATTGGAGGAACAAGCATTCACTGGCACACGGGTAATGCTAGCCGGGCAAGCCCATGCTGGCTTATGGTGTGATGCAATTACCCCTGTATGTCAGTGAATGCTTTTCCCCCTAATCATCACTAGCCATTTAGAAACCCTAAGCTTAAAAAACATGGTGTGCATTAACATAATGTAGCCTGCATTTACTAAGATCAATACTTTTTTTTCTTTTATGACTTGATTTTTTTTGTCTTTAAAACTGCATTACTTATTAATACAAAAAAAATATGACACAAAAGATACCATAGCTTTTGTAAAGCAATTGGTTTTTCTGAGTATGCATGAACTCAGGAGAATAGTAAATAATAAATATATTAATATCTGCTAAGTGGACCTCAAAGTGCATTGCCAAATTGTCCAGAGAGATAGCAAAATGCATAATTGCTAGCTCCAAGGCTGTTCATTTATGGCCACTTATTATCTAACCCCCTGATCTTAAAAAGGATGGAACTTAGTAAAGAGACCTTATTTTTTTATTTCTGTTCTTATATTGCTTACATAGAACACTGAGACCTTTTACAGTACCCGCAGTTCTCTGGGAACTTACAGGAGTGATAATGGAATCGTTCGATTCGAAGGATTTAATCGTTTGATCGAACAATTTTTCCTTTGATCGTTCGATTGAACAAAATGCGGTAAATCCTTCGACTTCGATATTCGAAGTCGAAGGATTTTACTTCGATGGTCGAATATCGAGGGTTAATTAACCCTCAATATTCGACCCATAGTAAATGTGCCCCTAAGTGTGGCTGAATTCCAGTGTGGGTGCAACTTTATAATTGAAAACATTTTCCAACATTTTTTGGACATTAAAAGCAACCAGAGGTTGTATATAAATTACAATTTGCTTTGCAGCCATAATGAAGCGTTGCTTCTAATCTCAGTTGTAAGTGACTGCAGGGTGCACAGGCAACTCACAGTATCGTCTGTTTAATGTTAGTACCAAGTAATTAAATTTGCTTCACTTTCGATAAAAGTAAAATAAGTGTACCCGCAACTTTGCTGAATTTTATTTTAGACGGGAAGGAGTTACATTCAGAACACTGTTGATTTATTAAAGCAAGCAGAATTGAATGCTAATCCTGCGCAGAATCTTCACGTCTCTGATTCTTGCCTATTATAACTTTTCCCATTGTTTTTCTAACCATTAACTCAACAATCAAGTGCCCCTTTTGGATTTCAGTGTGCCCGTTGTACAGTCCGAATCTGAAAGTGGCAGCTTGGAAAGAAAAGTATTGTGTAGCCGTGAGTGTGAAAATTGTTTTTTTTCTGAAGATGTGGTATCCAGATGTAGGATCGATTTTTCTCTCCCAGAGAAAGCAATGAAAGCACATGGCAACATTCGACTCCCTCTGCTGGGAAATGTTTTACAATAAGCAGCATTTTACTAACTGTGATATTAACCCTCCCTTCCCTGGGAAAAATATATTTGATACTGAATTGCTCTCACCCAGAGAATAAATGAATGGTCTGTATATATGTGCGTATAAAGTCTCTAATCTTAATATCCCAGCTGTTTATAAAGAAAAACATATTCTTCTTTTTCTCTGTAATAAAGTACTTTGTACTTGATCCCAACTAAAATATAATTCTTATTGGTGGCAGAACAACACTTTATTGGGTTCACTTAATGTTTAAATTATTTTTTTAGCAGACAAGGTATGGGGGTATGGGGATTCGAATTACTGGAAAACCCTACGTCCCCAGAATTCTGGATAACAGTTCCCATACCTGTATAACCTTGTAAGAAATAGTTGCAAAAAACATTAGATGGTTAAAATACTGAAATTATAACCTCTGAGTGTGATTTGTGTCCCAAACTGCCAAGGCTATGCAACAACCAATTCTGTAATGTAGACTGATGTTTTAAACCAGATAACATAAATAACATATGTAGTAGATGAACCATAGTTCTATAACATTAAATAGATGAGTATTGCTGTTATAGCAATAACAAACGATCTAATGTTAATTGCACCTTCACCCATTACCCTACAAACTTTTTCATTACAGCCACTTGCTTCACAGTTGCCATCCCGTAATGACTTGTTATGCTGTAGGTATTTCCGATGCTGCCCCCTCTCATTTCCAGCTTCTTATTGCTGTTATGAAACAGCTTCCAGAGTTTGCTAGCTGTCTGATCCAAGGGAAGTGATTGCCAACTGGAGCTGGCTGCAAACCAGCTCTCATATTTCGGACTGCTGACAAGAAGGGCAGCTGAGGAATGAGCAGCCAGGCAGCAGATTGCTATTCTGTTGGGTCAATCATCACATTTGGCAGAGGTTCCCAAGAAGACCCTTGGTGCAAGCAATGTATCCCTCTCTGCAGTCTGCACATTCCCCAAAGCCTACTCCACAGAAATTAACTCACAGAAATAAACTTGATGCTATTTAGTTGAATGGACATAGCATGACATTTTTATAGTCTCAGATACTGTATTTTTGTAACTACTGACCCACAATGTTGTAGCTTTCTGCTTGCCAGGCTCACTGGTGATATAATGGATACTTGACAGTTTAAGTCTGACACACCACCCTGTCCTGTTTGGAGGGGGACATAAAAATAATTGCGTGGTAACTGTGTATTTAGCATAGATTTTGGTAGAACATCCATATGACAGATTTCTGGGATAATGTGGCGCCATATACATGAGGGTCATCTTACGGTCAGACAACCAATCGGTAGCCATGTCAGGCCATAACAAGTGACTGCTGAAATGACTGGGATGCAGCTGGCTTTCTAGTCCGAAATGATTAGGGTAAATGTAACTGCATCACTTTTCAGCCATGAGCAATCTGCCTTGTAGCTGAATATATATACCCTGGAAGGACAGAGATTTATGCCATTTTTTCTCCGCAAAATTCAACCAAGCGTAATAAGACAAAATGTTTTAATTTTCACAAAGTGATATCCGTCCTGGTTGTTACTATGTCACTCTGCAAGCTTCTCTTTGACATTGAATATCCTCATGATTTTCAGTTTTCCAGTTCTGAGCTCTGTTTGTATGTTGTACCTGCTATATTTTATTTTGATTGCAGTGTGTCCTAAGTTTGTTGGCTGGACTCTCATTATGCTGCCCACACCTGCTGTTGTTTCATTTGCTCCAACCAGATTCTCGCATATTACATAGTGATGTACTGTATGTGTATATTCCATAAATATAGGTAAGGTTGCCCTCAAGGGTAGCAGAAAAGGTGTGTGTGGGGGGGGGGAGTAAGAGCAGGTGTTTGTGTTTTTGAGAGTGTCTGGGCTGATTGTTTCTGAGTGTGAAGAAGAAAGCTGCATTCTGGTTTATTTTCCAGGAAGGAGAAGGAAATGTGTAAATCATTTTACTATATTGCTCATGTGCATGGTTCAGAACAAAGATCTGCAAAAGATGCTTCCAGGCCAGGAAGTTCACAGTTAGCATCAGTAATTATTAGGCTTTGCCTAACAAATTGTCTAGTTTTGTCCTAGCCTGAGACACAGAAGCACTATCAAAGGCAGATACAGGTATGGGATCTGTTATCCGAAAACCCATTATCCAGAATGCTCCGAATTACGGAAAGGCTGTCTTCCATAGACTCCATTATTATAAATTAATCAGATTTTTTTCAAAAATTATTTCTTTTTTCTCTGTAACAATAAAACAGTACCTTGTAATTGATCCCAACTAAGATTTAATTCCTATCGAAAGCAAAACCAGCTTATTGAGTTTATTTAATGTTTACATGATTTTATAGTAGACTTAAGGTATGAAGATCCAAATTATGAAAAGATCTATTATCCAAAAGGCCCCGGCATTCAGGATAACAGGTCCCATATCTGTATAAGGAATTCCATATATGTGTCCAAGGGCCTGCAGTTCTTTCTTCTTTAGCAACATTAGTGACAGCAGTTTGGACAAGGTTTATCTCAACAGATCAATCAATAATTAAAAGTAAATATAATTACCATAACAAGATGATTAGTATCTGTTTCTGGTTTGAAGTATGTCTTTGTGGCTTTTCGGACTTGAGATTTGAATACAATGTTTATACATTTTCTTTATAATAAATATTTATAATTGCATATTTTTACATACAAATCCTTTGGGTTTCTATTGCACATCAGCCAACACTAGAGAGAACAGCGGTGTGTAATCTTTTATTCCAAGGTCGCCATTGTTCCTTACTTGTCTACACACTAACTTCACCAAGGGGGATGACTTCAGCAAGAATTTCATTTAGAAAAAAATAAGGATTCCTAAGAAGAATGCTGAAGAGGAAAACACTGAGCAAATAAATCAACTGGTTTTGTTGCTGAGAATGCATTTTGCCGTTCTTTACTTTAAAGCAAATAATATAGAGTAGTAAAATATTTTTCAGTCCATATCCCTGGAATGCCCTAAATAAAGGTATGTGCTAAAAATAAGCTCTTATACATCTTCTAGGCAAAAGGAGCCCCCCCCTAAAACATACATTGGATCTAACTGTCATTCAAAATCCTACTAATGAAAAGAGAATGAATGAAGAGACACAGATGCTGAGAGGGGGGGAGTGATGAGTAACTTGAATATTTCAGGAACGGTTCAGAAATTTTAATTGTTATATTTAGAAAATGTTCATTTTCATGATAGTTCCCCTTTAACTTTGAAAATTGTATACAGCGTTGGACTGGTGGGTCTGGGGAAAACCAGGGTTGCCACCTCAGGAGCTGGCACATACCACCTGGGTTCAACGCCACAGCTGCAACCCCTCCTCCACTTTCACTGGCTCACCGACCCAACCGCATCCTGCTTCTGCCCCCACCCAGGGTGGAGGTAACATGGGCAGCACCCAGGGTTTCTATCTAGTAAGCGGGTCTGGGTTGGCTGGACACACTGAGGTTTTCCCAGTGTCCTGCTAGCCCACTCCAACCCTCATTGTATGGGTAAATTCTGGGTGGGTATGTACTAGCTATTTGTATTGCTTACTGGCTGATGAATCAGTGTTTACCTTTTGCTGGAGGCATTTTAGGCATTCAAACACTACACTGTCAAAATTAAATGATGTATTTTTCTCAGCGATATTTTGCATATAGGTAATATATCCCCAACACATCACAAACTTTGTGATGGAGGGTTGGAAACTATAATGTGCTAAATATATTTATTGGTACATATAGCCAATCGCAGTTCACATAATATCAAAGAGATCATGATTTTAATTCCTTTCATATCCATGAAGACAGGAAGCATCCTACTGATAGGCTGAACAAATTAATTATACATGTGTAGCATAAGTAGGTAAAACGACACTTTCCTTACACATCCTGAATATGACTGATTGCTTTTGTACATATAGGTATAGGATTAAACATGTTGTATAAAATGCAATATGATCATTTCAGGCTTTTATTTTTGCAATGACCACTAATTTCCAATAGGAAATTTGCAGGAGATAAAGTATAAGCGCATAACCTGATTGGCCTGAAATAAGATATCATAACTATGAACTTGACCTGTATGAGTTTAAAGACCGCAATTGTGCATCAAACTAGTTCATCCATTTTAAAGCCCTCTGGGGGAGAGCAATGCTGTTCCATCTATGCAGCATTAATGCTCAACTTTAGAGGCACATGAACTGTTCACGTGTCTTTAGAATACAATACATATGGCCTATTAACATGGGATATCAAATGGAGGTCAAGCTACTATCAATTTATCTTCATAGGTGCTCTGACCTTTATTGACCTCTTTAGTGATGAGGAGATCAGTGGGATCAAGTGCACATTATATGGTGTGCATTCAAGCATAGCACTAGAGTACTCCCATGACATGTAGGCCTTTCTCGTAGTAATATAAATGCTTCAGTTTTCACTAGCCTAGTACATTTTATCCTTAGTTTTTATCACTGAAATTATTAATAAAAATACTGATTTAGAAATTGCTAGATTCCCAGTGAATCAGTATAGATATACAGAATTGTATTGAAGGTTAATATACCGGCATGAATATTTAGATCTGTAGCCAACACAAACATTACGAATTCATCAACATGAAAATGTGCCCATAACACTCCATTTGCTGTTTTATTTAGAGTATTTTGGAATTCCTCAACATTCGAAGATTAGAGCTTGTGCTCTGTGATTGTAAACAAAATACCATTCTAGCCCAGTAATAGGGGAATAGATTGAGACTGAAGTTGGTTAATCCTGAACATGTTTTATATAACGGAAATTGTTAGTAAGGCACAATGGTTGTAGGTCTCTTAAGGATCTGCATTCTTCTGTTCCTTATAGCTTCTGATGCTCCTTAGCCTGCTTGTTGGTCTGGTGGGAATTCCATGACCCTCACAGCCTACCATACCACCTGTGCTACTGAATACAGGCAGCACCTCATTCAGAGCTACTGTAGGTGCAGTGTAGGGGTCAGTATACATGCCAACATTCAAATTGCTAAGAACAGGACACTTTGCAGCCATTTTTTGCTTTCTCTTTGCATGTTGCGCTATATCTAGTAAATGAGGCCTAGTATCCATGATCACTCTAAAATTTGTTGTGTAAAGTGAAGAATGGAGTAGGGAAGGGAAATGTTTTGTCTGGGTAAATATGAACACATTAAATTAGTTTATATTTGCCCATATACTGTAGAGCTCCTTGAGAGAAAATTGTATTACTGATTTATAAGTACAGTATATGTAACAGGATTTAGCCACTTGCGTTATACTGTATGTCTGAATATTTGTGTTATTGATTTTAGGTGATGAATTGCTCATTTTTTGATACTGCTGCTTGCATAAACATGCAAAGGTTACTGCTCCTGTTCATGCACATACCTCCCAGCTGTCCCATGTTTCAAGGGACAGTTTCGATTTTGACAGCTCAAACTGCAATCCCGGATTGTTACTGAAATGTCCTGATTTTCTCTTTGATCTCCTGCACTGAACAGCCAGAAAAAGATACAATGTTTCTAAAACTTTTTGACAGAGAGCCCAGAATATGTGGCAGGTGCACATACTGTATATACTTTTGCAACAATTTAAGATAAGCAAAGAAGCCATTGTAACAATTGCAGATAAGCAAAGAAGCAATTGTAACAATTTAAGATAAGCTGGTTCTGTTTTTCATGTGTTTTTGAAAAACCCAAGTTTTTTTCTTGACAATTCACATTTAGGGTTAGGGCACACGCTAAGATTCAGGGAAATTTAGTTGCCCATCAACAAATCGCCTCTTCTTCGGGCAACTAATCTCCCCGAAAAGTGGCTGCTAAAGAACTTTGTACCCTAGCAACCAGATGGCTGAAATAGCAAACTGTAGAGCTGCTGAATAAAAAGCTAAAAAACCCTCAAAAACAACAAATAATAAAAAAATGAAAACACCTTTAAGGAGTAGTCAGCAGAGTAAACATTCTCTGGAAATGTCCCCCTAACTGGCTTTCAGGCTGTTCCACCCCAGTCACTTCCTTGGGTGACCATTCCCCTGGTCACTACTGTAAATTGCAAATCCATTCACAGGTGAAAAAGGGACAAACATTCTGCATCTCTGCTGTAGTGTTTAAGTGTTTGAAGGCAAGTGAAATTGCAAGAAACCAAACTGTCAGTTTTGAGAATGGACTGCTCGCTGACTCCAGGTTCCCGGAATAAAGTCGCTGCAGCCAGATTATAAATAATACTAAATAAAACCAGCAATATAATTTTTTATACAGCAGGACCTTTCCTTACCTTATAGTTTTGCTTGACAGTTAAAGCTGAATTTTCAGCACCTAAATTATTGTTTTTGTTGAATTTTCAGCCAAAAACTGTTGTGTTAGAAATAAAGCTTAGAGGGGAAGGTAAGCAAAGCCATGGTGATCCCCTGAGAAAGCACTTTCTATACTCTTTAACACCTGTAATTGGCAGCTTCAGTATATTGCCAGTTTGTGAGTCCCCAGTGGAGTGAGCTTGCAGCCTGAGTGCCCAGCACAAGCAGCTTTAATGTATTGCTGACGTCTCTTCCAATTTTTTTTTCTTTTATTTCTCATCATGTCTATTGTTTTTGTGAGTGTAATGTGATTCTACAAATATGCTTGAATCAAGGAGCGTGCTTTTCAAGCCATTGTTATATTACACAACAATATTGATTGAGCAGGCTTATTAGAGTCATCTGGGATCTTTCTTTTTCATAATGATGGGAAAAGGAATACTTTTATTTAATGCATACCCCTTATAGATATGATGCCATTAAAGCTGCTAAACACTTTTGGGGTTGCTGTATGCATTCTTGTCTATAGCAGTCCAGTGCCTCTAAAGTTATTAACCTGCCACCTATGCCATTTGCTACCTTTTCTGAAATTAGACTTATAGATGGAGCACTTTAGCTAGAGAGACGTTTCAACATGCCTGTTTTATGCAGTGTAAGTCAATACCGAACATTCCGTAAAGATACTGGTCATCACCATAACATAGTCATTCAAAAAAAACCACAAATAATACGATTTTTTTTTTTATTTTAAGTCTTCTTCAAGCATTAGTGATGGTTTAGGACCAAATGTATATTTAAGGCATCTATATGCTAAATGGCCATCAGTCTGTCTGATCCTACACAGAATAATGGGTTCCTTAGTGCTGATTTCACCCCTCTGTATATGCATTGTATCAGATATTAAAAGCATCAAATCAGCCCATAAGTGTAGCTGTCATTTTTTATTAATCAATGTCAGACATTTGCTGCTTGGAATAACACATTTTTGCTTTAATATCGCAGCCGTCTCTTTATATTACAGTAGATTTTAAACAGAGCGATTGGTTCACATCCTAGGAAATTGACAGGGAAATCAAACCAAAGAAAAAGGAAAGAAGAGTCCCTTCTGGCTATGTTTAATGTTTTACCTGCACCAAGCAGAATCGTAGTTATTTTATTACAAACAGCATCAGCTGCAGCTCACAGAACTGGAAAACCAGTTAAGGCAGAAACATGCAGCATCCATCTTTTTCTGTGATTGGACAGCTGTGTGGCAGCGGGGGCCATCGAGAGAACCAATATAGGCCAGAAATGTATTTGTCTGTACAAAATAAATGGGGAAACAATGAGCACAACATGTTTTAATTTTCTGCAAGAGAACCCTACAGATAGCCAAGTAACAAGCCCCCAAGATGCATCACTCTCCTTCTGTGTCATAAGATACAAGATAAGGAAGTTGCAGTAATATGTCGTTATGTTTGGATTTAGACAAATGTTTAAATATAAACTCAACCACATGCAAAAATGATTTTAAATAACATAGATTACTATTATTAAGTGTGGTTTATTTTGTATTGTTGAACTTCATCAACTATAACTGTGCTCTACGGCATGGCGTCAGCATGCATGGCTTTATAATACCGCTCACATATGGGGCCAAAATTGCTTTAGCTCAGTGTTCTAAACAGGTGCAGGCCCTTTGCGCATAGGATGAGAAAAGCTTTTCTTTTAATGTAGTATGCATGTGTGTGTAATTTTATTTATAGAGTGACACTGTTTGTAGATAAGAACATTGTTGCAGTGCCTTTATAAAGAACACAATGGGCTAAGTATGTACACTGGAACACACTATTCAGCTGTTATGACAATAGATAGCCAGTACATCTTGTGCAAGAACTTATTGAGAAGTGGTCAATTCTTTACCTACTGGAATAAATGTATCCATAAATGAGTATAAACATCAGATATTTTGGTTGTATGTACTCTGGAAGATCCCAAACGGGGGTACAAATCACACAAAACTAATTGTTCTGCTTATATGATTTTTTTGGTTATTTTAAAGCCTTTCCACTTCAAATTAAAGAGCAGAGTTTAGTAAATCATATGGCAACCAGCACATGTAGGACAAAACACTTCTTATCACAGGGCATCTGTAAACCCATCTGGTGATGCCCATAGTTTCTTTTGTTACTCACTAATCTTGTGCCACCAAAACATGGCAGCTGTCTTGTTCAAGTGAGATGAGGGTGGATACAGTTTAGCAACCTGCAGGGTATAACTTTCCTTTAGCATATTAAGTCCACGGCATTTAAAAGGGAATACAACCTATTTAGTCAGCAGTTTACTTTGAGCAAAAAAAGATTTGTGGTCCTACAGTACATGATCCTTTCTTCATACTAGCACTGCAGAAATGCACCAAGACCAATGCACCAAGTTGTGGTACTATTAGTATTTTGGATAAGTATTTTTGGATAATAATACTAAAGAAAAGCACCATAAGATCCAGTTGTAGAAAACAGATTGTTAGATGTAGCCGTTACTGCTTAAAAATCCTTAAATTGGTGTATTGAAGCTGACATAACAAGAAGTGGTGACATGTATTCATTATTTGTAGACAGTGAGTTCCCTTATCCCACTATTCAGAATCATATCGGCAGGTTAATCGGCTGTGTGTGTGCGCCCAGGGGTCTAGTGTGAACAGTGAACAATCTCTGTGAACTGTTGCAAATCAGGTGACAGCATACTAAAATAAATCCTCAATACTTTGTGATTTTTGATCCTGTAAAATCATTTCAATAGTTAGTTGTAACTAACTGGTACAGTTTAATGTGTAGACGCATATGTTTGGGCCCTATAAGACTGCTTGCTACAGAGTAAATTATCTCATCATTTCCTTTATTCCCAGCCTTAAAAAACTAGAGCGAGCAACCAACAAGCTTGTCATTCCAATAACGGTGTGGCTGAGTAATAGACTAGGGAAAACAGCTGCAGGAAGAGTAGCTATCAAAAATGCCGTGTAATGGTTTGGTGAATCTTGGAAAACAAGACAGATAGTGACAGCCGCCTGAGAACAGTCCTGAACCCAGTATATTTGGAAGGCCTCGTGCAAAGTGATGCTAATGTGGTAATTGCAAGCACTTTGATTTTCTCTAAGCTGCTCTTTAATGATTTATGTTGCACAGCAGAGCTGAGAGCACAATCAGATACACTGCTTCTTGCTGGGCTTGTAAGGGAATAACAGGTCAGGAGAAGTCAAAGGAAAGAGTTATAAGGGCAATTTAAAACATAGTGGTGCCTGCATAGCCCTGAATCAAAGAAAAATACAGTGTCCTTTAGTCTACTTAATG
This sequence comes from Xenopus laevis, assembly GCF_017654675.1. Lineage (NCBI taxonomy): Eukaryota > Metazoa > Chordata > Amphibia > Anura > Pipidae > Xenopus > Xenopus laevis. The sequence goes on along the minus strand of NC_054375.1, from coordinate 91,453,363 downwards.
GGTTAAATTTATAGTTACGCCTTTCATGCACTGAATAATGTGTCTTGTTGCATTTCTTTGCAATTTCCCCAGTCTTTTTACAGATATACTAATAAAAATAAGACACACACAGATCACTTAATCTGCACTGACTCCTCAGTGCAAGATTTTAATGATACCATTACTTGAGGAACATATAAGATGCCTATAGTGCATTGGAAATCAATTCAGTCCTTGTTTCTAAGGCAACATAAGTGTCAGTGCACAATGAAAAAAAGGTTTCTTGGTGCCATTATCTGCTAGACTTTGCCATGGGAGTTAACATTTGGAAAGCTGAAAAGTAAGACCATACATCACATGCTTTGGGTTCAAGTTTTGTAAACCAGGAGGTCAGTGATTTTTCTCTGCATATTTAAGCTTTGTGGCAGGGCACAATAAAGACCTAGAGCTGCTTGGTGCTTTTATCTCCTTGAATATGGCACAGGACATTTGGGGAGCTGAAAAGCAAAACTATACAACACATGCTCCGGGCCCAGGTCTTAAACAGTTTCGTCTACAAAAAATAAGATAACACATTAGTGATATACTGTAGATAGAGGAACATGATTGGTTTTAGTAATATAAAATAGATACGGTATCTAAATTGTGGAGTTATTTAGTAGTTAATGAATGGCTATTCCTGTAAAAGTGAATTGATGTAGAACTGGCCCTTCCTACCAGCCCTTCCAAATGAGAGCTGTTCTTTAGTATCAGTCAGTGATTGCAGATAGACCCCCAATACATACATACATACCTACATATATACATACAAAGACAGGTTTGTTAATCAGCAGCTTTAAACATCAGGGTAGAGAATAGAAAGGGAAAGACAAACCCTGCTTTCAAGAGCAATACATATACAAATAACTTAAAACCCATAGAAAATGTGTAATGAGTGTACATTGTTATGTTTGACTGTAAATGTCACATTATACCAAATGTCTAACAAAAATCTATGCACTGCATGAAATTTTCCATTTCCACTAGGGAGTGTCTCGACCCAATATGTGAAAACTGTAAGGCATTCTAAAAATACTATAATTTACCCTTTGGGTTTTTGTTTATTATACTTGTGAGTGAGACATGGTTTGCCAAAAAATGCCATCTTGCACTGAATAATGAACTTTGCTCCATTCTGTATAATGCCAGTTGCTACTTTCAAAATCCATTATGAGTTGGTAATATTTCTTACATTTCAGAAATTGCTTCAAATGCATAACAGCAACTCGTTCACATTATAATTTGTAATTTTGCCAATTTTTGTGGGCTGGACAACTTTATCATGATTGAGTTTTGCATTTGCAGTGGATAACTCCTGCAGGCTCAGATCACACTGCCTCACCTTGAACTGAAGGGCCTGCTTAGCTTGACGTTAGCCATGATTTTGTGAAGCAAACCAAAAACACATGTTTTAAGTTGAAAGCAGCAAAGTTGAAGGTGAGGGTCTAACATTTCAATTTATAGTGGAATAAAAAGTTATTCTGTGCCTTTTTTTGCTGCTTTATGGTTAACAATGGATTTAAATATAGGCCGACAGTACCCCATTAAACATATTTGCTGCCGACTCATAATTAAACCCATAGCAACATCTATAAAATAGAGACTGGCCAAAAGGAATCCAAGAATACAGAGTTCATTTTTTTTATTTGGTGATATTATGTGCACTAGCTGTACAGAGACCAGTGAATATGACAGAGAATATAAAAGGCAAATAACTGTATCAAGAATAGATTTATCCTCTTAAAGTAGTCAAAAAATGACTGTAATTACAATGCAACCTATTTGCAGTACCTGCCCCTGCAATGCCTACATCAACTAGTAGCTGTATTTTACTATAACCGTTTCACATTCCCCTTCTACGTTGAGGCATATACATTTATATGAGTGTCTTTAAAAATATGTAACCGAATAAATGGATAAATGGATAAAAGTCTAATAGCTAAAAAAACATAATTTGTCTTGCTTATCAACATTTTCCTTTTAGCTAGACGTTGAAGGAGTTTGTCTGGTTATTAAAAAACTTTTTTACCATGTGTCTGGTATTGATTTGGAATTGTAATTAAAGACTGGCAAAGTAATATTACAGCTAGTGCATATTAAAGTTTTGGATATAAAGTCAGGCATCTGGATCCCATCTAGTTTTTGTTCTATTATTTTATTAGTCTTGCAAATTGGCAGCACCTTCTGGAGCAATGATTGCCCTGTGGTAGGGAAAAGCTACTCATCTATGTAAAATAGGCTTTAAATAGGAATTGTCTTCTAGCTTAAGGGAGACTTGTTACTTTCTATAGACTGTTAAAAAGGGGGCTCCTTGCTGTTGTATTTGCACGTTAAATGCCCCACAAAATATTACATTAACACTGAAACGTGGATGCTTCAGGAGTTTTTTAAAACACCTACAAAATTGCAGGAACAAGGAATATCTTCACAAAGTAGTTGCAGTCAGGTGACACAAACGTCCCTGTCATGCAAGGACTCCAAACTCTTCATATTCCCCAGAGACACCTAGCTGCCCACCACCTCTACGTCCCAAAATATAAAATCGAAGAGAACCCTTCAATATATCCCAATATATTGACAGCTGGTTAGAACACTATTATGGTTTCTGGGGTGTTAGATCTCGGCAGCAGTGCTAAGCTCTAACACCCCCCTCATCTTTAAAATGTTTCAAATAGGTTAAGCAACTCACAAATATATATACCAAAAATTTGAAATGACTCTAAGAAATGATTTTCTTTGTTTTCCTTTTCCTGAGTCAGAAATCCATTCAGTAATTTAATTGTAAGTTGTTAACCACCTCTGTGCCATGTAGAGCTAAACATTCTATGTCCTTTTTACCAGAGAGCTGCACCTTCAGGATATAACTGTGCAAGTGTTTATATGTAATGCGATTCCTGTTCTGCACAAAATGAGTGTAAGATCTTTGCCTTTTTTTTTTGCACATGTCGTAAAAAAAGTGACCAATTTCATATTAAGACAACTTTTTGATACATACACAGGGTTGGATAAATGTTTAGTATCATGCCTCAACACTTGGCAGTTTCAACACATTTTTTGTTTAGGTCCATATAAAAGAATAGTTAAGACGGGTTAAGAATGATAACCCGATCACACATTTCTAAGCAGGTGCACAAGTTTAGACCTATGGCAAATAGCATTATGACCTGCCTCCCACTGCTCATAATGGCAACAATAAGGGGCGGATTTATCAAAATGTGAGATCAGAGCTTGCCGCAGAAAAACTCACCCACTTTCTCTTCATTCTTATGGGATTTTTAAAAGTGTATTTATCAATGGAGTTCAACAATTGATAAATACAATTCTAAAAATCTCAAAAGATTTTTGATAAATCTGCCCCTAATTGTATATTCATGTGTATGCACTCAAGGGTTGTCAGCTGATGGGCAGACAGGGGTGTTTTGTCTTCTGCTGAGCACCACAGTGGACAAACTAACCATGTGCCATTTACCTTACCCATAAATGTTTTTCTTCAGGCAGATTGGTGGCACTTTTGTATAGATAAGAAACCAGGTTTCTGTATTTGATGGCCCAGTAGACTCATTGTAATTGGTTGCTTACTTGAGTAGAGGAATAGTTAAGTACTATAAATACTATGGATCTCTGTTTATGTTGCCAGCCAATGTTGATCATGGTTAAATGTTGCAGACATTCCCTAATCTGCCTATTTTATTGAGTGTTTATTCATTGCTGGATTGTGACCCATTTTTGACATTGGACTGCTGTAAGTGGACCAGTCCTGCATGTAATAACAGGTCTGAAGGTGACAGTATATAGACCTGCCACGCAGATGAAATTTACATCCTCACAGCCTTATTTGCTGTCAAAAGAAAAACGTCAATATTCTCCTCACTCCAAGAAAACAATGCTGTTCCTGCAATTTAGGCTTCATTTGTTTAATCCCCATTGACAATTGCCATCGACTTTTGCTACACTATCCTGCCACTGGAGCTGATAAAATCACATTAACTTTAGATTAAATAGAAGCCTTCTTGAAAAACTATATATCACCAAGGGATGGTATACAGCGTGCTGCAAAAGAATTCAGACCACCAACGAATTATTTTGTTCTACTTGGTAACTGCTCTTAAACTAATATTTTGTTCTCTGTTATATATTTTTATTGGAAAGTCCTTTTTATGTTTTTAAATGTATTTTTTAATGTGAGATTACTTTGTTATAATTTTTAAGAAATTTAAAAAATAAAATTTTGCACAACTATGTATGGACCATACTTTAATACTGTGTAGAGCAGTGATCCCCAACCAGTGGCTCGTGAGGAACATGCTGCTCCCTTACCCCTTGTATGTTGCTCCGAGGGGCCCACAAGGACTCCTGGTGTAGAACCTCCTTTTGTAGCAATGACAATTTATTTTGAGGGTAATTATGTGAAAATATGAGATCTATCCAAAAACCCCATATCCAGAAAACTCCAAATTACAGTGGGCCATGTCCCATAGAATCCATTTTATCTTTTTTTTTTTAAAGGGGAGCTATTGCGAAAATGAAAATTGAATATAAGCTTCAGCGTACTGAAATAAGAAATTTTCTAAATACAGTCAATTAATAATTATCTATCGTTTTTGAAATAACCAAGTTTATGTTCACTATTCTTCTCTCAGCATCTGTTTCTCCTCATTCTGTCTTCATTCAGGAGTTGGGTGTCAGATATTCATTGACAGTTAGATCCAATATATCCTATAGTGGGGGGCTCCCTTTCCTAGCAGATGTATTAGAGCTCACTCTATTAAAATCACGAGACTTCGTGTCTCTCTACATGCAGAATTTGTGCAAAAGGCAGTTATTTTGTTAAATTTTGTTTTTACTGGAATCAGTTATGTGAGTGAGCTCTAATACATCTGCTAGGAAAGGAAGCTACCCCTATAATATATATTGGATCTAACTGCCAATGAATATCTGAACTTTACTTTAAAAGTAATGCCTAGGATATTCCACTGAATTATAAAAATTTGAGGAGCTATTCATAATGTGACTATCTTAAAGTACTGCTTGAAAGAAAGAATGTGTGCACAGTATTTATCAATGTAAAACTGGGCTTTAGTAAATAATAGAGTATATAAGGACTAAATACTTGAGCATACAGTATTTTCCATTACTTTAAAATTCTTTTTAGGATTTTTTTCCTAAAATTAAACAATGTCACATTAAATAAACAAATTTATATATAAAATGTATCACCAAAAAACAAAAAAGTAAGGCTAGGATTTGTTATTCAAATGTGAGAACTGGTGAAGTGTTTGAATACCTTTGCAAAGCATTGTACTGTATATAGTCTGCCTTTTCTGTAGGATGTTGTTTTATGGCTAACCATAGTTACTGTCAATCACTGCTGCATCCGCAAGAAAAGATACATTGTTTTATAATGATTTTCAGCTTATTATGTTGCTGGAAACCAAGTTGAAAGAATGTTTTAAATCAGTGGCATTAGAACTTTACACTTTAGTTCTTCTAGTTGTCACTAATTGCACACTGACTATGTAACACAATGTTGTTTTTCAATAGGAAATCTTACCCTGCTTTTCCGAGCTAATTTTAACAATACTCTGATAGTTTTCTGAATTTGCTGTGGCGTTTCATTATAATCCAATTTTATTTTGTATTTGATTACTAATTGCACTTTTAGCTAAAGCTGCATAAAAGTGTCAAACAATTGACTGAACAATATAGTTTAATACCAGGAAGAATCAATGCAGTCATTGTTCTTTTCCCAAGAACTATAGCTAAATTATACAGTAAATGGATTGCATGTTTTCTGCATGGGTTTTTGAAACACAGAAAAATAATTGGTTGTTTTCTTATAACTTTATATATGTTCTTAAAGGAGAACTAAACCCTAAAAATGAATAGGGCTAACAATTCCATGTTTTATATACTGTGCTTATTGCACCAGCCTAAAGTTTCAGCTTGTCAATAGCAGCAATGATCCAGGACTTCAAACTTGTCACAGGGGGTCACCATCTTGGAAAGTGTCTGCGACACTCACATGCTCAGTGGGCTCTGAGCAGCTTTTGAGAAGTGAAGCTTAGGGGGCATCGCAAATTATCAAGCAGAAAAAGAGGTTGGTCTGTAATATAAACTGATGCTTATCAAATTCTGATGCTAATTGCAATGGTTTCTGTGCTGCCATGTAGTAATTATCCGTATTAATTACTAAAAAACCTTATACTGTGACATTTCTATTCTATGTGTACTGTATATTTTGAGTTGGTCCCTAAGCTCAGTAACTGACAACAGCACAGAGCATGTGCAGAAGAAGATAAGGAGCTACTGGGGAAACACAGATCTTTACTGCTAAAGGGCTGTGTTTGCCTGGGGCTGGTACAGAATCTTAAAACATAATATATAACATTTCTAGCCTACTTCTTTAGTTTAACTTTCCTTGTCCTTTAAGGGAGGCTAATTTAAAGGAACAGTAACATCAGAAAATCAAAGTGTCCCTGCACTGGTAAAACTGGTCTGTTAGCTTCAGAAACTCTTATGCTCATACGTTCACTCTAATTATAGTGTAAATTGGATGCAAAAATTGCATAGTAATCTCCCTTTGTTGGATAATTGGAAATGTTGGATAAATAGAAGAGGCTAATGTCCCGTTTGAGCAATAAAAAAACATAATAAAGGTATGGGATCCCTTATCCATACCAACTATCTTATGGGTACAGTCTGTTTCTAAGTGCTACATTTTTCAAAACAGAAAAGGGGGTTAACATTGTCTGTCCTTAGGGAAATATATAACAAATTCTTTTGAATACAGAATAGATATAATGAATAATAAAAAGCTGGTGGTTTCAGGTAGGCAGCCAAGAAATGAATATGTATAAATATTGATTAACTTGAGAGTTCTTGAGAGTTTGCCAGCAGTCGAGACTCGATGCACATCTACGCACTTGCCGATAAATGCAATTATTTCTTTGCAAAGTGCGCTACACAGGGGGTTTGACAAGGAGTAGCCTAAAATTTTTTGAAACTGTAAGTACACATGCCGTGCCAGGGGAATCAAACTGTTCCTCCTAACATCGCAACCTCTTATTTTTAATTGCAGTGTGTTTAGTGCAACAGAACATCTAGAGCAGCCGTGAGAGACAAACATACAGTAATTAGACAAATTAATGTCAGACCATGTAAAGCCAAATGCCAAAGAAATGTGTAAGTTAAAGGGATAGCTATCTTGCTTTATACTTGGCAAGATGAAGGAAGGTGCAATTATTACTCTGAACTAAGTGGGATTGCCAAAACATTTGGGCATTTCCTTGTGAACCTTTCCAATAAATGGTGATTTGATGCACTCAGCCCATCTGCAGGTGCCAAGGCTGGCTTCACAGTCTGCTGTGGTATATTTGCATCAAAACTGCATGAATTTGGTCAGATAAAAGCTACCTTGTTACATACATACTGTAAAGTTTTGTTTGACATTCAGCTTAAATGTTTATAGGGTAATGGATTTTATTCTGTATGTGGTAAATAGTATTTATGATAATTACATTAGAGGGGTTTTGCAGATAATGAATCTTTTCCATAATGTTGATGAGCATTTGTGCATGGGCATCTGAGTGTCCTTCTGGGCAAAATCTTTTCCTAATAACAGGGGTTTTGGCAACATAGGTGCATAAGTTGTAATTCCCATAAATGCAGCTCTCAAAGTTTATAAAAATGATACACCATCTCAGGTTTCATGACTGACACCATATTCATTCCACCAATATTTTTCTTCTCATGGCAAGAAATAAGTGACTGCAACTGGAAAGAAATGTACTTAGCTCTATGAAAAATAGTTTATGAAACTTATTTTTACCCTGAGTGAATGGGCAATAAATTACCACCATATTTTTTTTTTTTGTTTGAATTTCTCCTTGAGCAATGGATACTTTTAGAATTTATTCTGCATGAATAAGCTGCTTTCTACAATGCTGTGTATGCAAATCTGTTCCTAGCACACAATGGGCATAATGTACATCCTTCTTTGCACAATGGATCTTTAATTGCAGCAAAGGACCTGATAAGTGAGAAAGGGAGCTACAAATTCCATCAGAATCAGGAAACACTAACACAGATAAGGGAAAACTTGGGCAACAAGCATCTGTATTGTATCTACAGTTTCTCTCATTTTCTTTGACTTTTCATTTTACACTGAAATTCCTCAAAGATTCATCATTCTGTACTAAGAATGCTTGTTACATGTCAGGAAAGGTATGTGAAATGCCTTAGCCTACATCATCGTAAGCTACAAAACTCTTAGCTGTCTGCTATGTATGACATACTAAGATAAAATTGTATCAATGCAGGATTGACCAAAATGTTTATAGACCCTAAATTCTGCCAGACTGAAATCACAAATGAGGATAACATTTTCTTGCTTGAAGAAGTAACCTTTTGACAAAGGCTGATCATCTGGGATAGTGCTACTTAACCGATTACATGTAGTGGGTCAGCTTGTATTTCTGCAGCATGTTCAAGGGCTGGTTTATATTAAAATGATAATGTCATACAATGAAGTCTTTGGAGCTCTTGAGTAGACTGGGGGCCTTAAAAATCCATTGGAAGGCCACATCTGGCCCTTGGGCCTCCCATTGGACAGGTCTGATCTAGGAGAACCAAACACAATTTAACATACAATTTAAAATTCAGGTTTGGTCATTTATTCCTCCAAACTTTTTGAAACTTTCTACAACTCTTAAGATCTTTGCAATCTGTTACCTAATTACTAATTTGATTGCTTTCCTACTAACTATTTTCTATTAGTTAGCTTCCAGATCATTCTCTAATACATTCATGCAGTTTTGAATTTAATTCTATTAACAATAGGCTCAAAAGCTAGCATCTCATAGGTAAAGATGAATATGGGAACAGTGGCATAACTAGATTGTCAAGCAATACAGGCTAGCACACGCAGTGAGTTAAACCTGGGTCATGACCCCGGTTTAACTCGCTGTGTGTGCTAGCCTGTATTGCTTTACTATTTGGAAGTTGGGGGTGCCGTCTCCCTTAGGCATTTAGCACCAAGCGGAACCAGCGGTGAAAGGCCTGAGTGTGCACGTGACCTCTCTGTACATAACTAGAATGTCACCCTCCTGCCCACTTCCTGTCCCACGCATACCCCACCTCCATCCCGCCAACAACCCACCTCGACTCTGGCCACGCCCAATCCCGACTCCGCCTATGTCCCGCCATGACTTGCGTCACTCTTCCTCGCCAGTAAGAGATCGGCTGGGGTAGAGGAGCTTTTTCTCTTAGCTATAGAAGAAGCAGACCCCACAGTCTGGGCAATCCTGTTCCCTGGGCCCCCCTGCAACTGTGGGCCTGCTTCCTCTATAGTTATGCTACTGGATGGGATAGTCATTCCAGATTTATGGAACTAGTTAGACAAGTGAGTTAAATGTAGAAGATGGCTTGACAAAGTAGATAGTTTGTTCAGACATTAGCCAGAATTTTCTCTGTGTGGGCTTTTGTGGGCCTCAGTGATGTGTGAATATTGTATTAAGTGATGGCCTGGGTTCAGATAAGTCATTTATTTTATTCTGCTTGGTTTCAAAGGGCATATGGTTTAGAAATTCAATTTATTTTTTTTTGAAAGCATATTTTTGTATTATGTGATTGTGTGGAAGCCTTTCTTGTTGTGAGCATATTAAAGATGTTCCAATAAGCTTGATATTCTTAAAAGAAAATCTGATCACATTATAAAACAGAAATGTATGATTCAGATTTAATAAAATTCCATTTGGGACTTGGAATACTGGGGTTATACGGAGGCTATTAGGAAACTACATGTATTGTTATGAAATTATATAGCTAGAAATCTTATTTAGAATAAATTACAGGCAGATTTGCTGCAGTGAATGAGTTGATGAGATTAGAAAAGTGCATTGATACTTCATATAACTGTCTTGGTAAAATTATTTTACAAATAAGTCAGAGACAGGCAACTCTGTGTAATCCATCTGTTAAAGTATTACATTTCCCAGCATCCAACCAGCTAACTCTGTTGGCAGGCTGAAGGTTAACTGAAAGAAGTAGCAGACCCATTTTATTGTAGCATAACGTGCTACAATATGTATGTAGCTTTCAGAAAAAAGGTTGCCTTCCGATTTATAGCTGTGTGTAATACACAATATGTATGTGTATGTGTGTGTGTGCGTGTATATATATATATATATATATATATATATATATATATATATATATATATGGATATATATATACTTTTTTTGAGTTGTGATTTGAATAAATATAATGCTGGCATGAGTTCCTGTATTTATCTTCCTAGGGAAATGCTCATTACATTTATTTATAGATGTATTTCTATATATCATTAATAGATATGTTAATATGATATACTGTGTGTATTTGAAAGCCGTATCTATGTGATAATGAGGACATGTATTTGATTCTACTCATGTCTAGGTACAGTGCAAAATATAATTTAATGCAATCATGTATAATAACCTGTGACTATTATGTCTGCAAAATATAATTCTCCTGTAGTGAAATTCTGAATTCCCCATTAATAGCTGTGGCGTACAGAGGCAGAAAAAATTAAGTACTACATAGACGGTCACTCATATACACAAATTAGTACATTTATTTATTAATTTATTTGTGATCAGGACTGACATCCTGGGGGCTGGTCATTTCCCCACAAGCACTGGACCTCGTACAGACACATTCCCAAACAGCAGCACCTACTCACTTGGATCAAGAGCTAGTAAGTGTCGAGGTCACCCTATATTGAAACTGTAAAATAAAGCTCTACACATTTGGTGTGATATTTAAAGTATCTTATCATGTCTAATTTGACCATACCTGTGGATGAATAGTATGGTTCCTGCCTGTACCTATGATGCATCTGAAAGCTTAAATTGATATTTTATCTTAACCCAAAAAATGAATTTCTGTAAACATATTCAGAGCGGTCCTCTAAGTAGCCTAGCAATTTAGATTCATTTTCAAATGTTAGTGTTTTTTTTTTAAATATTAGCACACGGTAATAAAAGCTGACTTGGTCCCTCCAGACCAGTGTCTGCAGATTATTGGCTTGTGTATGGGACTCACGGATGGAACTACCTGACCATTATCTTGCCATAAATTGGGCAGATATCTGTTGGGCAGCTTTGAAAATCCCATCGACATGTTGGACCAACTGGTCACCATAGGCCCTGCTGTTGCATTATCTGATTTGGCCCAGCATGTTGGTGGCCAAATTTGTCTTAAAATCCCATAGTCTATAGGTATCTGTTCAACTCTCTTTGAAGGCCCACTGTCTATGCACTTCCTTTGTACCTCCAATATTCAGAAAACCATGTTGTTGCTGGTAGTTGAGCCAGAAGCCGGTATAGCAATCTAAATTTCATTAATGTAAATTGCAGAAGTGCTCAGAGAAGCACCCTTAGAATTATGAAAAATCAATCAATTATCATAGATAATCATTGTGTTTGGTTCACAGGCACGTGACACTTTCTGAACTCAAAAATGTCAGTTTACCGTCATCCAAGTCAAAACGGTAGTCCACTGTAAAGTGACAATATTTTTTGTTTCAGGGATTTACAACATGTTGTTTTCTTGTATAAATATATATGCTTGTTTTATACTTAAAACTTGCTTAATTTCACTTTTTAAAGCTTGTTGTTGAGCACACAGGACCTAATTACATGTATATCCCTTAGAAATTTCACATTGATTTGTGCCAGTAACTTCAAGCAACCTATCAGCAGTTAGCAATTGGCTTACTTAACTGGTGCAAATGAACTCTAAAAGGCTTTCAGCTGCTGCAGCTCAAATATGCATTTTCAGGTATTGAAGCTCTATTTAGGTTTTACTATTTCTGATTTTCATGGGCTATGTTCATGTTTTATGCAATTGTGTGTAAATGACAACTCTTTCTTTTTAACTGTCTCAGATGTTATATAGGCATGCAAAGCCAGTGAGATAAATAATGTTGTGAAAAGTGCTTTAGAAAAATAAAACTCAGGTGATCCTCAGACCCTGAGAAGTAAAGCATCTTATGACACAGTTTGGGTTCATGAAATCAGTCCACCCATCGCCCATGACATGCCAGTTAACCTAGTTCAGGGATGACAAACCCACAGCAACCCAGCTGTCTCTGAAATAAAACTCCCTTTGGCTGCCTATCAAAGGGTTTTATTACACCAACAGGCGGAAAGCCGTGGGTTTTTCATCCCTGTTGTAGTAGGAGCTCAACTGACCTTTGCTTCCTTAAAAAATTCAGCAAATTAATCATGGTTAGTGTGCCAATGATAATCCCATTATGATAATGCCAGTGTGTATGCTAGATCTATGTTTATTCAGAATTAGCAGTAGTATTGCATTAATGGAGTTATTTATCAGAGGTCGAATTTGTGAGTTTTGTGAGGTTTTTTCTACCTCGATTAGTTCAAACTGATCGAGTTTTCGAGCACAAACCACCGAAAAGAACCCAAAAATCATCAAGGCTAAAAACATCTTCAAATGGTTTAAGGGACCTCTGCCATTGAATTCTACATGACCTCAACAGGTTTTAGCTGGAGTATTTTGGGATTCAAGTTTTATTTTTATCTGAAAAAAATCGAGTTTTCACTGAAACTAACCTCGAAAACCTCGGGAAAAGCGCAACTCAACTTTTTATAAATAACCTTAATGTTGTAGACTTGTAATTACTTTTGTTAGAAATTATAACATAACACTGTTTTTACACATATTTTTAAATGTGGATGTGCCGTTAAATGAAAAAAAAAAGTTAAATATGGCGACCTTCATCTAATATTTCACATGGCAATTTATAGCACAATACTAATTCTGGCCTAGTTATTCTCAGATTCACCTTGTTGTGACTTTTTAAGACTTTTATTTGGCGACTAGAGCATGCAGTGTCTCTACTTGGCATTCCTGCTTTTTTGATCATGCCTAATAGATGTTATTTTGGTGCCCTTTCCTAGAGTTATTGGTGCCATCTGGAGGCGTTTTGCTTAGCCATTCCTGACAGGGTGACAAATGATGATACAGGTGAAGAGATGTTGACAGCTGCTTATCTTCATATGCCCAATAATTCCATTACTATGCATTAATTAGTTTGCATCTGTTTGTGTAACAGAGCAGCATCTGGTGATGGTTAGCGTATCACACTCTTACTGATTCTGAACTGGTGAAGATGAAGAGGGCAGTCAATTGAAGGAAAATTGGGTTACGCGTATTAATTGTATTATGGAATTGATCCACAATTAGATTAGGTTGACAGGAGATGTGGGATTTGAGATGGAAGCGTATTCCAGGTTGCACATGAAAATAAATCTCAGTCTAAAAATAACATTTATTGCTGTAGTTTTCATTGTGAGCTAAGTAAAACAGTAATGTAATACCGTAACCATCAGAAAGTTTGCACCAGGTCTAGGCCATTCAGTAGTAGAGTTTATTGGCCACCTGTATAAAAGGTGACATCTGATTGGTTGCTATGGGTTATGTGATGTGAGTGCAAACTGTGTGGGTGAAATGGAGTAATAGAATAAATAGAATAACAGTTTGTTCTTATAATTACAGGAAAACTAGATCAGTTGAAAGGCCTTCTTTAAGACAGTGTACAATGTAAGCCCCTAGTCTGGTGTTAGATTTTTTATTTTTAACGAAAATCCATTTCTATAGGATTTCAAAGCCAAATAATGCAGTAGGCTTCTTCTGAACCATTGTTGCTTTTTCCTTGTGTACGCTGCAAAGTATCATAAAGTTACAAATATGAATATTTAATGGCATTTTCTGGTATCATCGCTGTAAGCTTAAAGTTAGGCAAAGCAATCAATATGTCTAGGATGTTGCTAAGAGAGATATTATTACGATGCCTGCTTTGTTTATACAGATATAAACAGTGATATATGATGATTGCTATTGACAGTCTCATATGAAAGTAGATTGCTGAAGGCAAAGCAAAACCAACATGTAACGAACTGAATTGTACTCTTCAGGAAAAGTCCATGTCAAGTGCAGACATGGAAGTAATGCCATCAGAAATACTAATTGTAGCATACAGTATGGTCTCTCTATCTCTCTATCTCTCTGATAGATAGATAGATAGATAGAGGATTAGATAGATGATAGATAGATAGATAGATAGATAGATAGATAGATAGATAGATAGATTTGTGTGTGTGTATAAAGAAGGCACCAACATATAGAAATCTTTAGTTTCTAAAAACAACTTTTCTAAATTGCTAGTTGCCCATTTTTTGGGTGCCGTCTCATAGTTTATGAATCCTTAAATACCATGGGATGACTAGGTAAACTAAGCCAACTTCGAACTGTGTGAGCCATTTTTGAATGAGTTTGTGAGGTGATGTGTACAGGTATGTGACCTGTTATCCAGAATTCTCAGGACCAGATAACGGATCTTCATCTTCTTTCATACCTTAAGTCTAGTAGAAAATCATGTTACTATTTAATAACCCCAATATTCTGGTTTTGCTTCCAATAAGGATTCGTTATAAATACTGTTTTATTATTATAGAGTAAAAATAAATAATTTTTAAAAATTTGGATTATTTAAATAAAATGGAGTTCATGGAATACAGCCTTTCCGTAATTCAGATCTTTCTGGATAACGAGTTTCTGAATAATGTATCCCATACCTGTACTGTTATTTGTGGGCCTCCCATGTTCCTTTCTCAAGATGGCCCAGCAAAAGAATACAAATTCAAATGAGAGAACCCAAGTCATTCATTATAAACCTGGTGCAGCACCCAGAAAACTCCTCAGCATGTCCACTGACACACAAAGGCAAATTCCTCACAGGCCAATTCATTCAGTTTCATAAAATTGAATGAATAATTTGAACTGTGCAGTTGCTGATAATGATTTACTTATTTCAAATAAGTTATTTGCCTTTTATTATCTAACTGACATAAACACACACATTCAAAAGAAAAAAGAGAAATAGCCAGACAATGAAATGAAACGAAATCTCTGGTTTCAGCAATTTGTTGTTTTGCAATATAACTTTTTCCTCAATATCTGTCAAGCACTTTCTAACATTATAAATCACCTACTGAAAATGAATCTTCTTCACAGAGAATATATGGAAGCAGTTCCTCCCCACACAACTGACTCCGGGTGCTCTTGACCTCTCACTGTGCTTGTAAATGCTGAGCTGTAACACCGCACAAAGCCATTATGTTGAGGTTGGAGGTTCAGACTATGTATCTAGTTACTTAGCTTTCCTTGCCTCACAGGTGGTGCTGTAACTGCTTGCTGATATTTTTTATATCTATCTTGTAGCTGTGGAGTCAAATCTTTCTTACTTATGAATTTACATCTGGTAACATTAATATAGACCAGTATGTATTTAAGCCCACCGAAGTGTTAAAACAGGAAACATTGCTTTAAGAACTGCGCTACTATGATTATTGTCAATTTATTAATGATCCACATTTGCACTGCTCTTGAGTTATTGCTGTCTGCAGCTACTGCTTGAGTCTGGAACAGCTAAAGTAAAAATATTTGTTCATCAACATTCTAGCTGTCAGTGGCACAGGTGCACCCGTCTGACTGCCACATATACTGGGAGGGAATATAGTAAGCTTTATAACAAATCAGGTATAAGAGAAAATATGTGACAACTGGAAAGACACAGGTTGGGCTTCCATGATACTGATAACAGCTATCAATCATTACAAACATCAGTACTCTGTATACTCTGTAATATTATCTACAACTCCTCCCAAGGGTCCCCTGTGATGCTGATGGCTCAGTACAAACTGCTGTTCACTTCGAATGTTTCTGTTCTCTGCCACCCTGAGAGCTACACGTTTGTTTGCTAACCGCTTCACATATTATAGTTATCTTATTCCCGGATTGCCACAAAGTAACCAGCAGGGCTTAAAGGCAGAAAGTGCATGTGCGATATATAATTATTAGGGCTTCATTTCAGTTTCTCGGGCATGGAGCCTGTCATCTCACAGCATCAACTGTTTGGACATCCGTATTATCCATTGATGTTCCTTGTGATGTGCTAATGATAAGTGAAAAATCCCTCAGAGCTTGATACACGGAACACCTGTTCTGTTCATCAAAGGTTATTCAAGCATTAAAGTTTGCTCGAGTCTCCTCCGATAGCATTTCTCCCTGCATCTGTGTTTATGCTTTTTACATCCCATAATGCTCTGGAATGAAGGGTCAAGGTTGACAACAGTCAATTGCCTTAGCACGGAATATTTGACTGATAGACAAACACCTCACTAACGAAATGTCAGGAAAACCTTTTTAGAAGACTCAAAAACAAAATTAAAAAAAAGAAAAAACATGATTTGAACAAACAGCCGTTAGACAACTGCAGTTGAATTATTTGTGTATGAGTCGAGTGATCATGTTTGCAGTTTCCAGGGCAACCTGCTTTTTTATAATGGCAAGCAAGCTTAACAAAGACTTGTGAGTCATAGACTTTCTGCACAGCATGGCTCTGAATTTCTTTAATTGACTCCCCACAAATATATCAAATGCTCAATATAATAGAAATAGAGAAAATGTTGGGAAAGCTTTATCGTGGTACAAAAAAATATCAGCCGACGTGCCCTCTTTCAATGGTAAATACAGCTGTGACGATAAGTGTGCAAGTGCTTTCTACCTGAGCAAGTTTAAATTGAAAAATCTTTTACACTTTGGAGCACCTTGCTAATGACTTATACATGCTTGCTAGACAGAAAAAGCACAGGCATAAGTAGCACTTAAGCACTTGGTCATGAATGAGCCGCAGGATATTAAGTTTTAGGAGCACTTTGATTTCTTTAATTCAAAATCTGTATAGTATAAATTTCACTCTACTTATCATTTCAATGGCTGCTTCCAGTTGAGGGAATCTTTTTATTATTATGGCTTAATAAGCAGAGGGGGACTGTGCTGCACATGAAATACAAGTACTTGAATGCTGCTAATGAAAAAGGAAGAATTTCACTTTAATGGGCCCCAAATTGGCCACCTTCTAACAGATGCCATAATTAAAAGGTGGCATTCCTTATTGTGCCGGACTTGCTGGGGCTGTATAAGTAATGATGATAATGATGATTTGGTTGATATGGCTTATAAGAAAATATTTAATAACACATACAAGTTGTTTCCCTCTACTGTCATCAACTTCTAAATCTTCCCCTAATCCACTTCATTCTAGCTGTTCGTAGACAGAGTGAGAGGTGCAGTGAGGCAGGAGTGTCCCGCTTTGGATTTTTAGGGATCTCGCATTTTTTGATCTCTGCATGCTATCCCTTTAAGTATTTTAAGCACATAGTACCATAGCGCTGCTCGTCTTTGCCCTTTCAAGGCTCATTGACTGATCTTTATTTTTTGGAAAGTGAATTTTGTTAAACAGATATATGTTTTATGTGGGGAAAACAGAAGCACTCTCTCTTTGGTTAAAAAGCCCTGTTTAAGACTAGCATTTTATGTATGATTGTTTTTAGACAACTAGGGGTAGTATTTCATTAACTAATCACCT
The DNA here is from genome assembly GCF_017654675.1 of Xenopus laevis. NCBI lineage: Eukaryota > Metazoa > Chordata > Amphibia > Anura > Pipidae > Xenopus > Xenopus laevis. The sequence goes on along the minus strand of NC_054375.1, from coordinate 91,435,851 downwards.
GAACAAACAGTATAGAAGCTTTAACTCTATTAATATAAATACAGAATAAAATGTTAGTGAAGGTAAACCCCCTTTACAGTTTGTGTTAAAATTCCTTATGAAGGAGGTCTTAAGGTAATTTAAAGTGGTAATGATGCTATTAAAGTGTTCATGTCTGGCTTAAAGGGCAAGTCAACCCCAAAATAAATATAATTTTATGCAGCTGTCCAGTATACATTTTCAGTGCTTTTAAAGTTATTTGTAAACATAATTGCTAAAAAGAAATGCTAAAGCAGCACTTGCTTAACTCCTGGTTGTTACTTTTTAAACAAATTTGCAAAAGTCTTAGTTCCCCAGGTCTGTTAATCAGCTGACTTGTCACCAGGACAAATAGAAAGGGACAAACACTGCACACAACAATACATATACAAATAACTTAAAAAAACATAGAAAAATTGTAATGAATGTATATTGCAGAATTGCTTAGAATGATGTTTTCTTGTATTAGGTAAAACATTTTGAGTTGACATTCCCTTTACTGCTAACCAGCAGGTGCATATATATGTCACCCTGCTCTGACAGCACCGTCCTTACAGCTTAATTAATACAATATGAAAATCAGCATAGTTCTGTAAAGCAGAGTTTTATTAATGATGAACCCCATATTTTGGGTGTTCCTGTCATTTGACTGTATTGCTCCCCGTTCCATATTTTGTTCATTGAGATTGTATATATTGAATAGTCCTGTGCTGCAGTATGGGTTTTGTGGTCCCTTCCTGTTCTTTGTTCTTTACAAAAAGAGATCAATATGTATTTAGCCAGCATAACAACATAGATGGAAGGATATCAGGCATATATAATAGATATACATGATAACATCTGATACAGTGTATGTGTTCATCACACATGCCATCAGCATTTTACTGAACAATGAAGAGTACATTACTTGCCTGCAGATACAGCTGAAATGCCACATGCAGCTTTCTAAATGTGTTTATATACATAAAGTCAGCATAGGGCTTATATGATCTACTGAGCTTAACTGCTACAGATGAGAACATTGCTTTGTACTCTGTTAAAAAAACAATTGTTGTTCTGTAAATATAAGTTTGCACAATCTAGTAAAACTGGGCCAGACTATGAACCCTTTAAGGCTTTCTCTTTGCAACAGACATATAGATGGGGTGGTAATTAACAGTGCATTCTTTTTTGCCTTGCATGTTGCTGTTATTGATTGGTTACAACATTAGAGGAAAGCACAATCTTTATGTAGTAACAGACATTATAGGTATGATACCCCAGAATTGCTCGGGACCAGGGGCGTAACTACAGAGGAAGTAGACCCTGCTGCTGCAGGGGGAGGGGGCAGGAGGTATAGCGGACCCATGAGGCCCTAATTCATATACAATTTCAATAAATATTGATAAACAGGTCAACCTCTAGACATTTTGGGGACCTGAAAAATAATTTGCTGTGGGGCCCAGTAATATCTAGTTACACCACTGCTTGGGACCAGGGGCTTTCCGGGTTAAGGGATCTCTCCTTAATTTGGTTCACCATACTCCAAATCTCTGCTAAAAAAGAATTTAAACATAAATAAAGGATTGTTTTGCCTTCATCAAGGACTAATTTTATCTCACTTGGGATCAAGTACAAGGAACTTTTTATTATTACAGAGAAAAAGGAAATATGTTACAAAATCTGAAATGATTTCATTTACATGGAGTCATTTGGAGATGATATAATTCTAAGCTTTTTGGATAACAGGTTTCCTGATAATGGATACCTGTACCTAGAGAAATCACTTTTCAAACATTTTAAAGATTTCATGAATAATAAAGGGGTTGACATTTGCTTTGAGTATGGTGCAGACAGCAGAATTTAGATTTTTTTTTACATTTTGGTTCTACATCTACAGTTAATTATTCCAGCAAACAGAATGGAGCATCATAATGGAGCCCCTATAAATAACATAGTAATTTAGTTAGTTAATATAAAGGTGAACTTCCCCTTAAACATTGTTTTGCATTTCTCAGTGTTTGAATGGAAAATGTATCCTATATAAGTGGAGTTTTCAATTTTTTTTTAAAGCTATGAGAAACATCCTTATCAGTAAGTTAAGTTTAATTATTGTATTTTCTTTTCTGAAGCTGTATGCGGAGAGCTTGTAGCATAGGATTCCAACATTGGATAACTGCACTGGGACAGATGTTTGAGTGCTAACCAGCTGTTCATAGCGTGAAGGAGTGCAATCCAACTTTACAACCTTGTCAAAACTAGATGGCATTTCAAACACTGATTAAAATGAAAACAAATCTAACAGCCTGTACCATGTGCTGAAGATCAGAACACTTGAAGGTTTGGGGATTTAAGGGAGTTTGGCCACTGTACAATATAATAATAAGTAATCAGAGTACAGTTTTGACTGAACTGCTATGTTTGAAAACAAATCTATAGTATACTCTGTCAGCAAAGCTGCACTGTGTATACCATTAGATAATATAATATACCGCATTAATAATAATATATTTGTGCTGAGGGATCACATGCTTTGCAAGGCTTATTTATGAACACAGTTACTGTGTGCAAAGTACTAATATGGATGTACATTTCCATGTTTTTTTTATGCAAATGCAGGTTTTTTCCAACAATTTCAGTATTGTGTTCTTAACATTGGGTGCTTATTAAGCTAAAATCGAATCTAAGTTTAAAATCGAATCACTTCCAAAAGTAATGTGCATGTGTATGCACTACATGCTATGGGAACCCTTGGTATAATTTCATAAGATATTTAACAATACATACAGAAGGCAGAAGGTTTGAAAAAATATATACCAAACAACTAAACATGGGTAGTTGTTACTGCACCTGACAGTTTTGGTTTTCCAGTTCAAGAGAGACACATTTGGCAGGAAGAAGCTCAGACAAATGAAGCTCTACTGTGCCAGTCTGGACCTTCTGTATGATGTCCAAATGGAAGCCTGTGGCCTAGATGTAACGCTTCAATAGTTTTCTTTATGGACCCAGCATGTCCAAGATCTTCATAGACTGCTGAATGACATAATTGTTTTCTAAGAATCCGGCCTCTGTCATGATGTAGCTGAGCCATGGAAAATCTTGGACAGCATTGGTCAGAATCAAGTTTGTTGGTCCATCACTTGAAACATAGCAGGCCAAGCTGACATTAAAATCTACAGCATATAGAAAACTGAAATATAATAGTCTTTTAGGCAGTTTTGAAATAATAAAGGGGTTGTAAATCTTGTATCATCATAAAAATCCAGCCCGGTATTGGCACCGTAGGTACAGGGTATTTTTCATGGCGGTTTGGCTCCTGGAGAGTGAGTAGAGATCAGTTACAGTTTATGTAGCTGCTGCATTTAGTATAGTCATGACTGTAGAGCTGTAGAGGACCTTAGGCAGATACTGCAACTGGAATCTTAAAGGAAAACTATACCCCCCAAACAATGTAGGTCTCTATTAAAAGATACTCGGTAAAACAGCTCATGTGTAAAACCCTGCTTCATGTAAATGAACCATTATCATAATAATATACTTTTTTAGTAGTATGTTCCATTGGGTAATCATAAATAGAAAATTGCCATTTTAAAAAATAAGGGCCGCCCCCTGAGATCGTACGATTCACTGTGAACACATACAAACCACATGTAAGGTCACATGAGCCAATTAACAGACAGAGTTCTGCCTTTTGCTTCCTCACTTCTTCCTGTTACAGTTAGTGTTGTAGTATTTCTGGTCAGGTGATCTCTGAGGCAGCACAGATAGAGTCACGAAATGGTGGTTCAAGGCAAGAGATGTAAAAGGGCAATATTTATGTAAATATATATTCCAGTTTGGTAAGATTCTTTAATATGTCATTCAATTTGATATAAACTATCTGTTGCTTAAGTATTCATTTTGGGGGTATAGTTTTCCTTTAAATGAAAGAATGATTGCTGACCTTTTCAGCCACCCTTTAGATATCAAGGATTGTACATTCTTTGACTGACTATCTTAGGATGTCTACTTGGAGAAGGTCTGTCTTGTCTTGGAGATCTGCAATTCTATTTACTGTCATTTCGTTTGTAAAAAACACCATGACATTTAGGCAAACGTACACTTTAGCAGAATAATTTGAACCTTGTCTGCAGTTATGTATGAACGCCAGTTAATTACATAGTTAATTATATACTTTATATCACGGTACCTGTGCCTGGATGCATTTTTCTTTCTGAGAGTTACCACTGCTCACAGAGTGCTATCTCTATAATGTTTACATGGTAATTACAAGTACACAAACACGAAACTATATATAATTTAGCCATACATTTAACTCACTGGCAGTATTTCAGGAAAATATATTTAAATATCAGAGCATGTTACCTGTTATACATTTGTTGTTTGCTCCAGTCTGATTTGTAACGGCCTGATTTTTCTTTTGTGATGAAGCAAATGAAATTTATTCTTTCTCCCTTAGGTTATTATTTTCAAATGACAGGTACAATTCTACCCTTTCCCCTATTACAAATTAGCATTTGAAGCTTTTGTTCATTCCATAAAAAAATGCTGGATTTATGCAACGTTTTGATTAGTATAATTGATTGCAGCATTCGCCAGCTCTTTTACTTGATTTAGTAAACAGGCCAATTAACGTATGGCAGCTTAATTTCCATTGTTTTACTGTACTGTAAGTAATGGGTACTCATTATGCTCTGAATATGTGTAGGTTATATCAGGAAGGACTAAATAAATGACTTGTAATACAGAAACAAGAATTGAGATCATAAGGAAATATTTCCGCTTAGCTAATTAACTTATTTCAGTTGTCGCCGTCTTAAAGGAAAAGTAACCTTGTAGATTTGGACTCAAAGCGCAAGAGTTCTTTTGGCTATCCTCTTTGCTGCTGAGGCTATGTAATATATATATATATATATATATATATATATATATATATATATACACAGGGCAGCCATCAGGGGGGACAGGGGGCACTGCTGTACCTGGCCCGAATGATTTGGGGAGTTACGGGGGGCCCGGCCGTGCGGCACTTACTTGGATTGCCGGCCCCTGCCATCAGTGAGCTGCAGACTTTGGATGGGAGCTCAGATGACTGCACCTTGCTTCCTGTGCTGTGATTCGCCATGAAGTGTAAGTCCCTGTAAAGCCACATGGGGATTGGATGGGTGAAGTTTGAACCACCCCTCTACTTTTGCGGCTTTACTGGGACTTACATTTCACTGGCGAATCAGAGCACAGGAAACTGAAGATACTGACTTCAGAACTCCCTGGCTAAGGTAAGTGCGGTTTTCTTTTTTCTCTTAACTTGTAGGGGCCCTGGCCAATTGTTTTTATTTTTTTAAACTTGTAGGGGCCTTGGCCAATTGTTTATTTATTTATTTATTTATTTTAAACTTGTAGGGGCCCTGGCCAATTGTTTTTTTGTTTTGTTTTTGCACTGTGTATTGTTAAATAATATTCATCATTTATCCAATACAGTTTTTTTTTCCTTTGGTGGAAGACAAATGCTTTGAGTTTCTACAAATTATTTGAATAGCTGATTTAAAGGATTAAGCAATGGCATTTTTAAAACAAGTGCAAATGTTTAAAACAAATGTACTTGGTCGAATAAAAGCCTATAAGCCAGATGTGTCCTCAAAGGTTTAATAGACTACAGGACAGCACAAGGGGCTCATAGATGTAATTTCATGGCATAGTTATTTTAATATAATTAGGTCCCTGAATATAGAAAAGCGGTAGGCCGGCTTAGAGAATGAGATAGAGGGCAGAGGCAGTAGATCAAAAGATAAGGGACGGGATAGAAGGTAATATATAATTTATATTTTTGCATTCTGTGATCTAGGGTGCATAAATGATAACACTTTTTTAAAAACAAATATAAGGCTATTGATAGAAATGGCCAAAGGGAATGTGTTAAGTAGTTTGAGTAGTTTGTGTTTAATGCATTATGAGAATGGTCTTCAAGTTTGCTGCAGTTTCTCAGACTTTTAATAGGCTATTCAAGAAAGAAAGCAAAGAAAGATGAAAGAATAAAGCCTAATATTTCAGTGAATATTACCATTATGATTTTTTGTGTACCCTAGGAAGAGTCCAACATTTTTTATTGATATACAACTCCCATTATCCTCAACCAGCTACCAACTGAAAACTGAAAAGCTGAAGATTCAGTGA